>NC_081410.1:122965639-123123139 GCF_030272615.1 Cryptomeria japonica
CCAATCCCATTTACTAATACCATATTGGAGGAAGTTGTGAGCCATGATCTAGACCATGTTCATTACAACCTTCACCTTCACCACAAATAGATTTTGGGCACTAACTTATCCCCCATCACACTAGAGGAGGTTGATCCACAATTTGATCGGATCACTAAGGCTAAGGATCATATCTTTAGGAATGAGGACCTCAATTGGGTTTGACCAAGTGGATAGAGTTGCAAAGGTAGGCAAAGGTAGTAGCCATGGCACTGGAGGATAGAGAACGAGCAGAAACCTTGGATGTTGGTGTGGGTGTCACTAAGATAGAACCAGATATCATGGCTGCAACATCATCCAAGAACTATATTAGACACCCACATAGGAGCGTTAATATACTCCTTTGAGCCATAGACCTCTAGCTTTTGTTTTGATATTTGCTTGAAACTTTCAATGCCATGGATTTCATATTCCATGAGTTTTGTATACACTTGACAATATTCATATATCTAAATGTGTTATTTCCTTTAGCTAAAATTTACATTTCTACTTATGTGATCAATGCATACTTGTGTATGTGATCAAAGTAGTTCATGTTTGATGATGTTATGTCTTTAAGGTTTATTTATTAAATGATGCATGAAACAAGTTTTCATCCTTAAAAAATATTAAATTTCTTCGGTTCTTCAATTTGCCTTGCCTTTGCCAAGTTTGTGTCGAGTCCGAATCTGAGTCCAAAATCAGCTTGTTGAGTCCAAGACAAGTCCAAGTCTTGTAACACTAATATAAATAAATAAACCCAAGCTCTAATAGGGGCATACCATTATTATATCTATCGTATTTTGATAAATGACATGTTATTTGATAGAGCTTTCTATTTTTGAATTCCCTTTGAAGTTGTCTTTTTCATTTATTGCTTTCCAAATATTTTCCAACGGATGCCTACACCTAAGTTAATTTTCACCTCACCAAACAAATAAATAAATTATTTGCTTGGATCAAGGGCTAAACACCCATAAATGAATTGTTAATAATTAAGAGGTCTAAACAACAGTCAGGGAATCCCACGGCCAACAATTACTGCAAAAGCATGGGCAGAACTTATTAAATTTAACCTGGCATGACACAGGTATGGTTGAAGCTCAACTCTGTCTGGTAAACCCAATTCATATAAGGGAATTCACAGGGGAAGGTGAAAACCAAGGCACTCATGGAGCATGCAGCTAGTAAGTTCAGCAAATTCCCCCACAATACTCCATTTTGGCATCCAGGTGAATTGCAGACCAGCCAATGAAGTGGGAAAATGTAGCATGAGGAGAAAGGCAAGGGAATTGAAAAAGATACGTGTAAGTGCAGTAGAGAATATGGGAAACAATGAAGGTAGACTGTAGCTGCACTACAAAGAATACACTTAATAAGTTTTTTCAGGATTCATGCTTTCGTTAAATCTATAAAGTTAGATTGTAAGCAGTTGCAATCCAAAATGATAACCATGTAGATTTTTAGTATGCTGCCATGTTAAACCATAGCTTAATTTTAGCTTTTTGTCCTTTAATGTCATGCCACTGGGTTGAAGCCATTCTAATGTATGTAATACCTTAAGAGAAGACGACAACCATATTTCTCTTTACCATATGCAAACATGATATTACAAACCAAACATATAGTTATATCCCACAGGACTGCAATGCAGCATAGTCTCCAAATGAGGCATATTATGTCTATCTCGTAGAAAGCATTGGGCAGGGCCATGTGATTAGGTGAAATGGTGTACCTTGCAACCATTTCTGGGCAATGATTTGCACATAAGATACAGATTAAATGGTTTCCTTTTTATTTGCAGAAAATTTAGCATACAGAATAAATGTTTTAGGAATCAGTACCAACTATAAAGATTGCATTATTTTCCAGTGATACTGAGGGTATGTTCATTGTACTACATTAGTGTTTTCCCACGATCTCTGTTGTTGTTGGAACATAAATTACCCTCTTTCTACTTGGACATAGAATGGCTACTAAATGATGTCAAAGAAACCCTCAAGGGAAGAAAATCTGTTATTTTGATGCTCGCTAGTTGATATTCCTGCTTTTGACAGAAAACTCAACCCAACTTGCATGTCTGCTTTTGTAAAGTTAATGTTATGTGTTCCACAAAAGATCTTGCTTTAAAAAGATCAAGACCTTACTTATTATCCAGACTTCTAACTGATTCTCAAATATGTTCAAGTCAGTGGTCCTGCATGTTATGTATTACAATTCAAATATATCTTTGCACTGACACATCATCAAGGTTGGGTCCAGCAATAAAAGATTCAGTTGGACCTGCCTAGACTTGGGGATCCCAAGGACTCATGATCCAGGTACCCAACGATTTCCACTGAGAAGACTTAGTCAATGAAAATCAAAAGAACAAAAAAAAGAATAAAAATTTGAAAATGTTCAAATGTAAAAGATTGAAACTAAAACCATTTTTTGAAGGGTTTGGAGGACTATTGAAGGTTGGTTAATTATGAAAAATGGCATGCAACATGAATGTCTGTGTGGTCTCAAAAGGCTTTACTTTGGGCTGCTGGTGGGACTCCACCCCTCAATTCTGCCATACATTGCAACAAGGAATGTGCCAGGGTCGCTGTCCCATGACCCCACAAACAACACTTCTCCTCAACCCAGCTAGAGGTGTTGCCCCCAAACCCCCACAGGAGGCACTATCCCCAAACCCCTCCTCTAATTTTAAAAAGCAAAAACTAAAATTTCATCTTGAGCCATCTTGGATGAAAAAGCAATATTATTTTATTATTTTGACTTTTTTTCAAATCACATTTAAACTTCTGATTTGTTAAGTCAATTCCTATCCTATGTAATGTTCCTACGGCTGTAGCAGCATTTGCAAACTTGTCTGAGATACAAGCGCATGACTCCACATAGAGCTAGCAATGCTAGGCTGAGTGATACAAGCTCCTTTGTACCACAGTTCATGAATCTTTACTGTGACCTTTGTTTTTGATGCCATAGATATCATATTCCACAAGTTTTGTACATCTAAAACACTTGGCAATATCTATATGTTTTAAAATGTTATTTCCTTCAGCTAAAATCCACTTCTATACTCATACTTGATCATTGATATATACTTGCATATATGATCAAAGTACCTTCTATTTGATTAGTTTATTGTGTCTTTAAAGTTAATTTATTGAAGGGTGCATGATAAAGATTTAAATCCTTTCAAATATCTATATTTAATGATTTTTTCAATTTGTGGAGTCTAAGCATCTAGTCAGAGTCTAGGTCAAAAATCAGCTTGCCAAGTCTGAGTATTGTAATATTGGTTAGGCCAAGATGTCATGAATCCTCCATTAGTGCTGTTTTATCTCCATCCTCTCGATACAATCCAGGATGAGTTTCAAAAGATATTGTTTAAATCTGCTGGCACTTTGAAGCCTATAATATCAACCACACATAGCTTCTAATAGATCTTCCGCAAGTTTTACTTAAACTATGAAGGGAAACCTTTCTATAATTCTGTCTTATCTCAACATTCTTTTAGGAATTATGTACCAATGTGTAACTGTGCATGTGATGCCAATATCTCAGTAAGTTTTTATTCTTTCTGAATATTTCTGGTATTGAGTGTTGGTAGATGCTGAATATGTAAGCTTATTTCATTCTGAACTAAATCTGATCATATGCTTTTGTTCATTGGCTCCTTGCTTAGAACTTTGAGATTGCTGCTACCTGTAAAGAGATCTCTAGAACACAGTCAAGAGAAGTCTTTGCCATTTAGTCCCATGGCCTCAATTTGATGCATTAGAATATAGCATTCTTTAGCCTTCTAGTTTAAATGTAGAGTAACAAATGTTAAACGTCTTCCTCAGTCTTTGGTTTTTTAAAGTTCTCTCCTGGCTTGGACTGTTCAGTTGCAGCAGAGTACCACTGAATTCTCTCTTATAATGATTCCACAAGAAATTTTGCAATTAGGCTGTTAGAATTAGAGGTCTTTGACCATATACCTTGAGATGAATTTGTCCAATTTTCTCAACCTGTCTAATCTTATTGATGACCAAATTCCACCCTTCAAACCACACTGTTGGTGGACACTCAGTGGAGAACGAAATGTGTACAAAAAAATTCAAAAATAGCATTGTATTAGTTCAATCATCATCTCTCTTGATCTGAGGAATCAAAGATTGTTGGGAACAAATTTAAGAGACAGATTATAAGGTGATATAACCTGTGCACACATAGTCACAAACTTACAGGCATATCTTCTCTTATAATATTTTACTCCTATAAAGGAAACTTTAATACTCTATAAAGAAATCAATTAATGTTTGTAGATAATGTTGGAAAAATGAGGGTGCTGGTTAATAGACCGACCACATGCAAATTCTAGTCTTATAAACCAATTCATGCATAAGAAATAGTAACAAACCTTTAAATTTTGAGGACTTAAAAGTCCGTCATGTTGTAGTTCAAAACTTCAAATAGACTAAAGATGATGTAATAGGAAGGAAAGATCGAGAGGGAATCACTGTTAATTAAATGTATGAGTTATACTAACAATATATGAATTAGGCGATTATTGTATGGTTGATTTAATAAGCTAAGTTTAGAATTATTAATGTGTGATAACAGTTATTGATAAGAATAAATAGAATTATGGTTAACATCAATAAGCGAATAGACAAGAATGAACTAGGGTTTATAAAGAAGGGAGAATGGGAAGGTCAGTATAGTCTCAGCTATAAGCAATTGAACTATTAGCATCCATAAATTTTTAGTTGACATATAAATACTCTTGATTTAATGCACTACTTAGCATGATTCATGAAAAGCTACTAAAATTATTGTTTAGAATACATTAGTGCTTTACAACTAGAGGTAATCATCACTAAGACTTGAGAGAGCAGAAACTAGAACGGTTTGGAATATGAATGATTGTGAATCAAAGAAATTCATAGACCAAAAGCTAAACTAAATCAATTATGTTCATAATGAGAAATATCAGATGATTTTTTGGTCTGAGTTTACCTTGTATCATGTGGGTGTGTAGTTAAGCTAAATGACCACGATGATTGTTTAATTGTATGTTTGTAAATGATTATGTATGTGTTCAATTGTAATCCAAATTATGTGGGATGAATACATTATACTTGCTTGTCTAGCGAAATCACACACTTGAATCCCAAAGGATTATGCATAGGACCTAAATGAACCAACCTATGTGTTAATATGATTAGGCCACCAGTCTAAGATATGCAAAACCTCTAGGACAGTTTGTGTTAGATCCATTGTCATGTACCCTTTAAATACCAAAATGCCAAAACTAATACATACACAGAAGCCAACTCTATGGTATCACAACTAGTGTTGAGAAAGAGAGGTTACCAAGGCACACGAAGAGAATAGTAGTTCTCTTAAAGCATAGTGATGCACTGAATTGGAAATCCTATGTCCTTCTTATCAGCTAAACTTAGCAATAGCTTCCAGGAATGATAGCAATTAGGCAGCATGCTCTACCAAAAAAAGTAATTGGCCCTATCGTTAAGTTTAGTGAGATTTAACCAATAGCACGCATGTGATAGATGCCATGAGCTAACCCACCTTCATAAGTGTTGATGCATGTTTTGTGACACTCTCCAACACAGAATAAAATACCAAGTATTCTATCCTCTCTTGAACAAGGAAACCTCAAATTCTAAACAATGTGATCAAATAAGATAACGCCAAGGTTTACAATTGTTAACTCTTGATGCTGCAATGGATAGACTCAGTGCAATGATGTGATTTGCTATTCTCACAAAGGGACTTACACATCTACAAAGCAACTGGAACTTGAATACTAAACTGATTTGAACTTCAAATAAAAGACAAAAAGGGATAAGGGTTAGAGAACCTAATCTAAGAACCTAAGGTCAATGATGATAATGGATAGTGTTTAGATAGACAAATTCCTTATGGAACTACTTTCTACTTAACTAAAGATAGCTCACAACCCATAGAAAGAGTCCAATCTTCTAAGGTAGTGAAAGATTTTCATATTGCAAGCATCCATCCATAATACCCAATATTGGCACAATCCAAATAAACATCTACAATCGAACTATTGCCAAATGAGGTTCAGGCTAACCATACAGTGCAATTTGCAATCAACAAACTACAAATGGTACAAACCAAGAAATTCATCACATATCTTCACATTTCTCCATCAAAATCAATGGACTTTAACTAAAACTTGAAAAGAAAAAACCATGCAAAATGTAGAAACAACACACAAAGATCCACCATATCTTCAATGAAAATCATGTATTTATTCCAGCATAGTCTTGGCAACAATTTTTTATCTACTCCTCCTACGACTTCTACTCTATTACTACTTCTCTATTAACCTTTACAAATGAAAAGGCCAAGCCTTTTATAGACTTTGACTTACAAAATGAAGCGCCCAGATTGATTGTAAATCAATGGCCAAGATAATTCAAAGAAACCCTAAGTGGAGTTGGTTATAATTACCACCACAAACATTTAATATAAACCAATGAGAAAATTAAAATACTTTGAATGTACATCCTTTTAGGGAAAGGACCAATGAGAAAATAGGTTGTAACATTGTATTTAATGCCTTCCACATGTCCACTTGATGAGTCAGGTTTGATGAATTCGAACATGCTGACTTGTCATTATGTGATTGGTGGAGATGAGTAGGTGCCACCTCAGCTTGCTTTTTTTGTAAATTTTCATCCTTCATCACAAAGAAGTCATTGCATCTCTAACAATATCTCTTGATACTCAACATCAACTATCTTTTGACCAATTCTCCATCGGATGAGTTTCTAACTTTGATTAACTCTTCTGAAACTATCTGCTTGCAATTCCTTCTTGTTGTAGAGTCCCTCATGTTGTAAAGTCTTCTTTGTCTTCTACCTTGAATATCTTGATGTGGCCTCACCATCCTCCTTCCTTAGATATGCCAGTCCTTCATTTCTCTCACATTGTTGACTTTCATTGTAGAGCAATCCTCCATGTTGTAATTGCATCGCTGAAGTTGCGAAGTCCTCCTCCTTGAATGCCTTGATGACTTCCCTCAAATTGGATATCCTTCATCATAGAGCAATCCACTTCCTTGCATAACTCGGACCTTAATCTCTTCATTCCACTCCATCCACTTTCATCATCTTCCTTGCAATCACATGAAGAGAGAGAATATACTTTAGATTATGATTAATGAATGAAATCTCATGTAAATAAATTGCAAGAAGATTAAGAGTTCAAGGTCTTGGGTTCTTAATTTATATTGAAGAAATTTTGAAGGAAAATTCATGATAATCCAACTCCAATGAAACAACATCAACAATTCCTAGGAAATTGCCTCATAAACCCTTTGAATCTGTTCTATCTGAGATGAATTCATTTCTCCTCTGCTCTGATCTGATTTTGAACTGCTGTGAATTCACTCCCTTAAACTGCTGCAATCATTCTGATTTGAATTAACTTCACTTAGAATTGCTTGACATTAGTGTGAAAATGATTCCATGCTCCTCTATTTGGCTTGAATGTGATCTCCTTCACCAAAAATGCACCTTTTGCTTCTGATTTATCTTTGAACTCTGATTCTTTTAACAATGAAATTGAACCTCTGCTCCTGAATTCGCTGTTCTACTTTGTGAATTGTTTGGACTGGATTGAATTTGAATTGTGAGGATATGTTTCATTGGATCATTCTTTTATACACACTCTAAGTATCCTAGCAAGGGTCTGCTATGATTGTAGGCAATTAATTTAAATTTGTAACTTCTCCTCCTTTTTTTTTTGGCGTTTCATATTTGAGTCAGCCGCTTGACTTATGTCAACCGCTTGCACCTTTTCTCTTTAAAGGACTTAATGTTTTAAGTCAACCTCCCTTACGATTCACCACACATTTCACCTTGTTTTAAAGTCTTTCATTCATGTCAGCCACTTTACACATTTTGAAGAGGTTTTTTTATGTAAGTCAGCCTATCTATTCATGCACCTTGGCAGGATTTGTGTTTGTTCATGTATTTATGCCCAATGCTAGGCAGAATTTCATCGTTGTCTTTTCATTTTTCAAAGCAACAATCAGGATGTGATCTGCATTTCAGGTCGGAATTTCTTGGAGTTCATGTATTACAAGGCAGGGATTAACCTTGCTCATGCATTTTGTAGCGGGCTTGAAGAGATCTCATGCATTGCAAGTCGGAATTGGGGACGCTTCTTGCATTCTAGGTTGGGGATTGAGGTTGTCTATGCATTGTGTTTCGTAATTTTGATGTGAGCATGCATTACAAGGCAGATTTACACCCAATGCATGCATTAGAGGTTGGAAACTTAACCTGTCCGTGTCATGAAGGTTGGACTTGAGACATCCTCATGCATTGTAGGGCAGACCTTCAAGCTACCCTTCCATTTTTCAAGCCCGGATTTGGGATTTCAAAAGTGAAACATGACTTTGATGAGGATTTAAACATGGACTCGGAGATTTTGAACAGGAAGTTTGACTTGTGTTTGGAACATACAAACGGGATTTGACTTGATGCTTGCAATTCTTTCAATTGTCTCTTCACCTTTTCACAATTTTGTTTTCTCAATTTTCAATTTCACACTTCCATTGTTGCTTCTTCAATTCAAAATTCCAAATCTCACCCTTGTCACCTACTTCTACAAGTCCTAGATGAAACAAGTCCCCTCAATGAACTATCTCACTCTTCCATTGTTGCTTGTTCGTCTTGCAAAAAGATAGTTCATTGAGGGAACCTAAAACTTTAAGTCCTTATTGATCGGCACCCACCAATCGGAAGGTTGGTGGCTAGATGATGAGTTTCTTGGGGTTCTTCCATGTATCTTTGAAAGGTATGATCACTCCCAATCATCCATCAATGATTGTGTCTATTAAATCCTTTTCAAGAATTTCAATGTGAACTATGGCAAGTCTTTTGTTCATATTACTGATATTGGCAACATGTATTACTTGATCATCATGCAATAGAGGTTCCACTATTGCATCTTTGCCTTTTTCTCAGCTCATTCCTCTTTGTTGGTTACTCTCGATTATAGTAGTAATTGTAGCCTTTAAAATTTGAGGCATGCTTTGCAAAAGATCTGTCAACTTCATGGGTATGGTACTTTGCAATACTAGCCTTACAATATTTTGATCCAGCTAGGTTCTCATGGAAATACTTGTATTCTTATTAGAGTACCATCATTCTTTTGCCACAACTTAATCCATTTCAACTTTTGCATTGTGCAGTATTTCTTTCTCCATATGTGAGTCCAAATATAATTCATTTTTGGTTTGTGCTCTTGTGCTTGCTAGGACTTCATTGTCTTGTTGCTCTACATCAATCATATTGATAGTTACTTTTGTTTTGGGTAGTCACTATTTTCATGATCTCCTACTTCACACCATTTGCACAAGAGTCCACCTTTGTTTTGATTACCTTGTCAATCTCAAGCAAAGTGCCCCCCACTCATTGCATCATCTACATTGTAAAATAGGACGCCCTTTTGAATCATATTGAATCTAACCCTATTTCCACCATTGTTGTTATTGAATCTATTATTATTGGATCTTTTGTTTCAGTATCCGGTGCACTATTATTTTATGGTTTAAGCTTTGTACCTAGTGGAGTGGAGTATTTGCCTTTTGTGAAAAGTACTTATGTGCTCTTGGTTTTCAAATTGTATAGGCATTCTTCGATTGAGTTGCCCAAGACCTAACAAATCTCACAAAACAATTTCTTCAAACAATTAGTTTTAGTATGTTCTTCACATTTACATTTTGCTTTCCTTTAATTTTCTTTCACTACCTTGAGTACTTTCATCATCCAAAGCATGTCTCTTCAGAGTGTTTGTATTATTTTGATTCACTCTTGCTGCTATCAAACGAGCTCTCATCATCTTCTATTTTTCTTTCGCCATATGAGATTTTTTCTTCATCCCTATATATATGGCCCAATTGTATGCTTCCATATAGGAAGATGGTAGTAATACCTTATTTTCATTTGTAGCAAAGGAATGAGGCCTTTAATAAACCATCTCTTCTTGAGGTTGTCCACCAATCCGTCTTCTAATTTGACCAAGAGCTCTTTGAGCCTTTGATTGTACACTATCACATTCTCATGCTTCCATTGTTTTGTATTATAGATCTCTACTACTATTTCATTATCATCTCGTAGTAATTGAACTCTTCATTGAAAGCTTTCTTTAATTTTTTCCATGTAGTTTTGGAGGTTAGGTCGGCTTCTATGTAACCATTCAATAGCTAAATCTCTTAAGGTTGTTGGGGAGGATTGTAGAAAATAGGTTCCATCATCTTGGCCATTCAATGCCCAACTTGTTTATGTGATGTTCCCTACTCGTTGACATCTGTTAGCGGGGTAGATTAGCCTATCACTGACCCTCGTAGGCTGATGAGGTTGGTTAGAGGGTCTTCTGGAGATTAATTCTTCATCTTCAGAGTGAGCATTACAGGACTGGCTTTCATTTGAGGTCTCCAGGACTCCGTTTGAGATACTTTCTATTTTTAGCAATCCTGCTATTTTTAGCCAGTTGGGTTGGGCAATGGCAGAGTATGGTTTGGCAGTCTCCAGTTCTGACGGTAGGCAATTCTGATGGATACTTAGGGAGATAACAATATTTAATTACTTTAATTAAATATTATGTGGCAAACTTTAATGTTTAATATTATTAAGTCACTTTAAGTTATAACTTAAGTGAGGGTCTATTTCTCATCGGATGGGGCCACTTTTTATATTAGACTGGAGATGATTTATTTTTGATGCCTCAATAGTCAAAAAGAAATATTAAAAGTTTAAACATCTTTTAAATGATAAAATCGTGCAACTTGGGAAGTTGCACCAATTAGGGCTGCAGCCCTAATTCATCCTTTGGAAAGTTTATAAGGTTGCCTTGGGTTTTGAAAAGGGGAGGTGATTGAAGATATTATGATTTTTGCTCTAAGAAGAGACTTGGCCAAGGGTTTTCAGCAGAAGATTATTCTGCTGGTGATCGGAGGTATCGGTTCAAGGAAACATTGGATTCTTGTGCAACAACATTAGAGTCTATGAAATACCAGATGATTTTGTTACTGTTGGTTTCATTCAGAGACCAAGTTTGAGCAGATTGGATAAAGAGCCATTGTTCTTTGAAGAGGGTTTGATAACTACAGCTAGAGGAGAAATAAAGAAATTCTGAAGTGATTGGTTGCTGATTTGACCTGCTTTGGAAGCCGTACCCTAGATAGCTGGGAGACTGCTTCTAAAAAATCATGGAATAATTACTAAAGGTCGACACTTTGAGCTATTGCATGGGCGATTCTTGTTAGTATTGAATAAACAGTAAGCTGCTATCATAAATTTCCTGGCATGAACAAGCAAGGGTTTGATGAATTTCCAATTGAAAATCAGTAATTTACCTATGAAATTATTCTATTAGCATTCCATGGAATATTAGTGTTGTTTGAATGTTATAAGAGACCTCAGGCTGAAATTAATAAATTTCTAGATTATAGCACTGTTGCTTTTTTCCTTCATATCTTGTCAAAACCTGTTTTATCTGTCAAAAACAATTGCTATTGCAACACAAACGCACCAGGTTCAACTAAACGGACAGAGACAATAAACACAGCCTGTGAAAGGTTCTTACAGTTTCACAAGTCTTGCAATGTCTTATAGGTTCCTTCGACCCATTGCCTACAAATTTAGGCAACTTTTGCGTTTCAATAATTGGGACTTGACAAGGGAGTCACCAACTTGTTTCAATGCAATGTTAATGCCTACAATTGACTTATCAAGAGGTTTTGATTCAAATGCTCCAATGCTTCCCTTGCACTCAATCATGTGGGAAACCTCAACTCGTCCTACCTCAATGTTTCACATACCATAGCCTTTAGTTCCTTTCTTATGTGCCTTTGACTAGAATTTTTACGTTCACATCCTTCAACCACCTCTTCTTTTATCAATAGCCTTTCAATGCCTCAAATATTATTCTTGTGGTTATGGATAATGAGTTTTTGGACTCTATTTCCCATTCCTCTTCATTTATAGGTTTTTCTACTTGGTTGGAAAGATAGGTCCACACTTTGTCTAGAACGGTAAATGTCTTGCTATCTCTTTCCACTCTACACATGTAAGATTTCTTGTATTAGAACTGTTTTAATTACCTGATTGAGGCACAAACTTTGGTTTACACTTTCACTTCAACAATGTTCTTGGGATGAGTTCCAACTTGGCAATTATATGGCTGTATTTTCCTCAAGTGCTTCTTGTAGTCTACTCCTTTGTTCTCTTTGCTATACCATTCTTAGCAATCGACTTAACTTTTGTTTTGTTCTTTAACCTTTTCTTATATCTTCTAATTTTTGTTTGGATATAAGGGCATTAATTTCAAGAGACACAACATTGCTTTGTATTTCTCTCTTCTTCCTCTTGTTGGCTTCCATCTTCATAGTGTCATCTTATTTGTTGTCTTTGTAATTCCAATCCCATTCAACGAAAAGATCTTGAAGAAGCATCAAATTCCTTGCAAGGAGTCTTGGCATATGATTAAGGAGTATGTCTACTTCCTCACTTAGTCTCAAATTTTCACAGATAACCTCTAGTGGGATTTGCCTCCATGCAGCTTCCTTCCATATGTGCTCTTTTACCAATATATCTCACAAATTTTCCAGGTCTTGGGTGAATTCGTCCTCTCTTTCCTAGACAGACTCTTCAAGTTCTTTAAAGACCTGTCCCATTGTCTCATCATTTAAACCCGAGTCCTTGAAAGGCAAAGGTGCCAAATGTTTACTTGTTCTACTAATGTACAATTAATAAGTAAGCAAAATTATACGTATGATTGGATTACATAAGAAAATAAGAGAATAACATACTAAATGAGAATGTATAACAATTGTCTTTTATTAATTAATGCTCTTCATGCAAAAATTGGAATAAATAACTCTTTCTAACAATGTGGTCTCTTGTCCCAACTACAAGAGAAGTATTTAAACTTGCCAACAGTTGCTAAAGAATTCCAACCATTAGCAACTATCCAAAACCACTATAATTAACTGATGAGTTATAACTACAATTGCCAACTACACAATGTGACTAATGTAAACTAATATATGTTTTACCCATCTACAAAGACCTTTATTTGTTATATATTGCTTCATGGCAACCCCTGTATTTCACACCAATCAATGAATCAACGTCATTGGGTGGGTTGCTTCTTGATGTAGTATCCTTAATTAGACCCCTCATTATCTCTGCAACCTATCCTAATTGAATGCAAATACCTTAAATCTAAGGTTGTAATTATGGACAAATTCCATATCATATAGCAATGTGCCTTGCAATAATCTCGATTGCTTAATAGTTTCTAATGACTATCTAGATTCGTCAAGAATTAGAATAGCATACCAAACCAAATACATTATTCTTGGTTTGTTTGTAGCATCTGATTAAACAAATTACCAAATAACACATTTATATCCATTAGGATAGATGTTAACTTGTATTCCTTCATTCTAAGAACAAAAACTTCCATGTATACTTGGCCTAAAAAGTGAAGGATTTGTTGGGCTACCACTGTTTACTCCCTACGGGGTGAGTTCTCAGACTACCAAAAGTAAACAAAATGTAACAAGTACACGAACGACGGGTATCATTCACAGAACAATTAACAGAACATTTACGGAAAAAAGATATAGCTTTATTTCATCATGTACTGAATAGTACAATAACAACAACCATTTGTTCTTGGTACCATCTTCAGTACATATACCCTTGGCGATTGGTTAAGAATGCCAACTGCCGGCAATGACAACTACCTATCCCTACGGGAACCAACAGTTCATTACATTGCCATATAACAAAACATAACAAATATAATTTATTTAAGCGCAGCATAAATGTCATCTACATCAGCCTCCCCAAAAAAGAAGTCATCTTCTAGACGAAAAAACAAAATGTGACTGGTCATCAATAAGCTATTGAGAAGAGGGAAGATGAGAGGACGTCCCTGGAGTGGCTGAAGAAGTCGGTGCAGGGGTGCTCTGATATGCAGAAAGTTGTTGAAGAAGGTGCTGCACCTAGTCAGCTCAAATGCGAAGGTCCCTCTTAGAAACTTTCTGACACTCTCAAGCCACCTTCACCAATTGAACAGCCTCCATACGATCCTTCTGAGTGGTCTCTAGTTCTCCACTCAAAGCTACCATGCGACCCTCAGCCTCTTGCAACTGTGTATCCCTCTCTATCATGATCACCTTCTGTTGTTCCAATTCTGCTTCGAGGGCCATTCTCCATTCCCTCCCACCCGTGGTGAGGTGCTCCTGTTGAATCAATTCCTCCATTGTCACCAATCTACCAGCCTCTAACTCCTTTGTCGAGTGGGTTGCTTTCTACAACTCATAAAAACTTGCCCGGAATGAGCTCTCCATACTCCATAGGGTTCCCCATACCCCACCTGGCCCTTCCCCCATAGGCGGCTAGTGCCACAACTCTGTCATCTTTGGTGTCTCAATGTCTAGCCAACCTGCAGCTCTAAAGTGTTGTTGAAATGCCTCCTCACAACCACTCCTCATGAATGCCAGGAGTTTGTCTGCTTCTACTGGTACTATGCCAATATCCACCCGCTTTGCCAATTCAGCCACTTCCCAAGTGATAGTAGCAATGCCCTCCATTTCCATAAGTTACCTCTGAATGGTACCAAGGGCACCCTCTGAGTCATGTTTAGAAACCTGAACAAGTCCCTCTTGTGATGGTTGTCCACTAGATGTGTTGACTCTTTCTTTTGTCCCCTTTCCTAGTGCATCTTCCTCACCTCCATGGTGTGTGCTCTGTTCTTCAATTATTATCAAGTCGGTGATGGGTTTCTTCTCTTGTTGGATACCTTTCTTTGGTGTTCTCTAGGGCTCTAATGTAAGACTGGGTGATGAAGGGGTATCCGTACTTATGTCAAAGCAGCTAAGAAAACTATCAATATGCTTCTCTTCCTGTAGTATCCCCTTTAGCTATAGTATCCCTTGTGGCCCCTTCAGCCATAGTACTCCTTGTCACCCCTTCGGTCGTGATACCCCTCATCGACCCTTCAGTTGTAGTGCCCCTCGTCGTCCCTTCGGCAAGTACCTGATCCTATGGTTGTGCAACTGTTGTAGGAGTATCATCGATGAGCTGCAAGAAGATGGCAACCAGCCTCGCCTCACCCAGCGGTGTAGTGATCCAGACCTGGCTTGCAGGCACCCTTACTTGGTTACTTGGCAACAATTGTGCCATAGGGGATAGCTGAGGGTGCAAATGTTACCCTTGCCATGACCTTCTCGGTGGTTGGGGAACTTCCAGGTACACCCCCTTCAGCTATAGTGTCCTCCATGGCCGAGTGTTCCTCCGCTCCTCCACACTCGTCAGCATCCTCCTCTTGGTCACTCGTGTGCGGGGCCATCCTAGAACTATCATCCCCACTAACACTCTGTTTCGTTTGAATCTTCCTCCTCTTCCTCTAAAGTATCTTCACCTTCCGCCTCCACCTCCACACTCAACCCAGTGTCTTGTCTTCGTCTCTTCCTCAAGGGTGGTTGGTTGTTGATGGGATCATCTGTGAGGGTGTCCAAGTGCATCCAATAGAACATGGGCGTCTTAGTAGGGTCAACTCTGCTCTGAGGGTGAAACCTTCCTCGATTGTTTGGATCAACCTGCAATCTGAGAGTGTCAAAAAACAATCCAATGGCGTGATGACACATATAAAATGTCTTGTGCTGGAGGGTAAAAAAATCGTGTATCTATTTTGCAAGCAACTGTGCCCAGTTATATACCCTCCCATTTCTAATGTCGTTCACGAGGGAGATCATCCAAACTACAATGTCGGAAGCTCGAATGGCTCCCGTGAGTCGGCTTTTCACCAAGTCCATTAAACATCGCCATTCAAAATTACTGATGGTCTTCTTCACCCCCCAATTACTATTGCTAGTCCATAAACTTTCCCACTGATGTGGAGTCAAATCACTCTTGCATAATAATTGCAGAAGAAATTATTTTGTCTCCTTGGTCATCTTCTTTGCTTCCTTCACCACCTTATCACCTCGGTTGGGAATGTCGAACACCTACTGGAATGCTAAGGGCCTGAAAGAAACTGTAACTATACATCCCTGGAATTGGACGACGGATTGGTGCGCATGGCAGTCGTATCCTACCACCAGGGTTCTCAAAACTAGCTCAAACTCTCGAACATTAAAAAATTGGCATCTGAATAGGGATAGCCACTTCTACTTTCTAGAGGGAATCCTTTAGGGGGTGGTTGTCTAGAGTTGTATCCCACCAGGTACGACACTCCAGGCCAAAGACACTCTCGAAGTTGAGGTTCTCCATAGTTACTCCCTCGTCAAATTGCAATTTCCACCAGATTTTCTTGCCACTACTACTAGCTCCAGTCGCAATGGTTCTATTTGTGGAAATTTGGCACTTGTGACTTTTATTGCTAGGCTGACCATTATGACCGTTATTATAATGATCTCCTTCCTTCGCCTGACTGGGTTTGCCCAAACTCATCCTTACCATTCCAACTTTGTTGTACCAAGCTTTCCCTCCAAGTTGCCTTCTTTTCCCTACGTCGCACGAATGTACCTTCTCATCTACTACCACGTACAGGCTTCTTTCTTCTCCACACGGATTTCTCCCTTCACCCTCTATCACATACGGACTTGGTTGCGAATGGCCTTATCTTCCTTTTGTATCGTACGGCTGTCGTATGACGTCTGGTGCAATCTGTGTTCTTTACAAACGAGTTATGCAACTTTACAGATTTCCTTTGTACGAACTTTGTATTTCGTCATATGGAAACACATTGTACAGGTTGCTCGTGGTGTACACACTTCTCCTTTGTCGTGCGAGCTGCCCTACTTCACCTCCCACAATACAATGTATGGTCTGCAAGTACTTCAATGCCCTTCATCCTTTGTACGAACTTCGTACGACCTACACGGCTTCATATGGACATCGTACAACATGCATGACTTCTCTACTTTGAATTGCCTCCTTCATATGGATTTCTTCATCACAGTCTTCGTACGGATCTCTGGCCTTGTTTGTACATAATTGTCTTCTTAAACTCTCCTCGCGTTGCAACTTCCGTACGAAAAGGAATTTGTGCCTAGTTTTATTAGCTTCACCCGCCTTGGATACCGTACGATGTACGAACTGACTCTTGCCTACAAATTCCGTACAGGCTCACCACCGTATGATACTTTCCCTTTGGATGAAAGTTGTGCCTCCACCGTTGTATTTCTTCGCCTTCTCCCACTGCATAAAGGACATTGAATGGCAAGGTGGGCGAATTTATAACAATCTTTTATTTTCAGGGTGTTGGTCCCACCCCTTTGTACCATCCACCATATTGTTGGTACCATGTCACGGTTTCTCCATCAATTTGTGGTGGACCGACACGATTGGGAATTACTCACCAGAGCGAGTTGGAGGTTGGCTCACTATCCCCCAAATGCAAGTCTGCAATGAAATAGTCCTTTGTCTTGACCACCATTTTTAAGCATGGGTTGAGAATTGCGCCATGCTCTGCAAGGTCGTTTTCCTCCTCCGAGTGTTCCTCAACCTCCTCTGATTGTTCCTTCTTTTTAGCAACCACCTCCTCCCATCGTCTTTCTTCACCCTCTTCATCAACCTCATAGGCTATGTACCCTTGTCGAGCCCCTTCATACAAAGCCTTCCTCATCCAGTGTCTACCATACCTTACTCACAAGGCTGGGGTATCAAAGTACGCATTCGTGAGGTGCTTGTGTATGTGGGGCACTGCAACACCTTCAATGTGTTTCTACACCATCCTCTCCTCCAAGAATGTGACAAGGTCAGCCCAATTCTCATCAAGCCTATAAGGTTTCTCCATGATCACGGGGTCCCCAAGTGCTTCACTTTGGCTGATTGTCCAATCCCCCTTGGTGGCGTATCCCAACATGTTGATGGAAATCATAGGTCTTTCATGTTCTCTTTAAATTTTTAGTTTGGAACCATTCACAGGGTCTCAGATGTGATTATCATTCCAATGTTGGTAATTTAATTGCATTGTTTGCCCCTACCTCCCGGATTTTGCAAGGTCCTAGCCAACGAACTTGGAACTTCCCCGGTTGAAGTTCATTGCGACCATTATATTTCAAAACCAACTAGCTTGGCCGGAAGTTCATCCGTTGAAGATGTTTATCGTGCCAGAGTTTCCTTCTCTGTTGGGCAACATCCGTAGCCCATTGTGCCATCATCCGCCGTTTGTCCAGTCTTGTCAGGTTCAAGAGACGTTCATTGAAACTCTCAACGTCATCCAACCAGTTTTCCACTGCAATCCATAGGCTCGATACGGTGTACTCCACTAGTACCACCGCTTCCTACCCGTACATGAGTTGGAAGGATGTGTGACTTGTTGTCACCTTATAGGTTGTATGATACGCCCATAGTACGGATGGAAGCTGATCCTCCCAACCTTCCTACTCCATCCCATAGGACTTATAGATAATTGACACCAGCACCTTGTTGGTAGATTCAGCCTGACCATTTGCTCGGGGTAGTATGGACTTGACAAATTCTGAAATATCCTGAATTCGACCATCATAGTCCTAATAACTTGGTTCACGAAGTGTACTTCGTGGTCGCTGGTAATTTGGATTGGGATGTCGAACCTTGTGACAATTTGTTCGTATAGGAACCTCGCCGTATTGATGGCGGTGTTGTTTGGGAGAACCCTTGCCTCCACCCACTTCGTAAGGTACTCAGTGGCCACTATGATATAGCGACACCTATGCATGTTGCTCACCTTCAGGAGTCCGACAAAGTCGAGGCCCCACCTCTCGAACAACTCCTACGGCTAGGACGAGAACAGAGGCATGAAATCCCTCTTCAGTGGCTTGCCCGCTCTCTGACATGTGTCACATCACACGACCCATTCTCGAGAGTCCATGAGTAGGGTTGGCCACCATAGCCCCACCAGGAGAACCTTCCATGCAATGGTGTCAAGTCCCATGTGGCCTTTGGCCAACCCTTCGTGTGCTTCCTTGAGTATGCCTAGAATGTCTTCTTGCATTACACATCTCCAGTCGGGTCCCATCTTATGCAGTAGGCCATTAATCAACTGAAATGTTTTACTTTTTAGTGCCAGCGTCTGCCATTCACTCAATAGCATATCCCTCGAGAATGTCGAGGTAGACAGATATTCCCCAATGCTTTCGTACCATGGGGGCAACACCGCTATCTAGAACAAGTGAGCATCTGGGAAGTCTTCATTTACCCCCTCTAGAGGTTCTCCGAAATTGATTCTAGAGAGTTGGTCTGCAATAACATGACTCCTCCCGGGCCGTACGATGATAGTGAAGGTGAACTCCTGCAAGAAGAGTAGCCACCTGCTCACCCTACCTTGGATGATCGGTTTATTGACAAGGTACATGAGTATTTGATGGTCCACATGGAATGTGAATGGTGTTGCCAGCAAGTAGTGTCGAAAAGTTCCTTCACAGTCTGCCTTCTTTCTTCTTATAGACCTAGGCCACTAACCTATCCTTGTAGTTGCCAGCTGCCCCATCTAATTTATGCATTGTCCTGACTCCTATAGTCGGATTTGCACCCAACAAGTTCCCTTCTTGTTGGTAAGTTTTCAAGGTCAACTATCCTTACTGCAAATGAGTTTGATTTCTTTATCAATAGCAAGCCTCCACCATTTCTTCATTCCTCTTAGGATTATTACTCTCAATGGTAAATTTCTACACCTTGTACTTGCAGCATAGGAACCAAAATTTCACACGAACTGAAAACAAAAAGATATTTATTCCAATGGCAACTTCTTCCCCTTCTACTTGCAGCATAGGAACGAAAGTTCAAGCATGATGTAAGTTTTCTATTAAAAAAATATGTTTCTTCACATTGGAATATCCCTTCCAAATCATTGAACTAAGTGATGCCTAGCTTCGCAACAGCCATCCAAATTGAGATCAAACTCATATACTCTGTAGTACATGGCAAAATCTTTAATGTTGCAAACTTATTTATAATAACAAGCAAACGGCTAATCAACTAAACAATTCATTTGGAAATTTAAGAAAGGCCCTAGCTGCACTAGACCTACAGATCAACATTGGAAAGCAGAGTAGGGACATAGCTGCACTATATGAATACTTGATGTTAATTTATGGATTGATGATCTGACCAAAAGAGATACTTCTTACCTGAGCAAAAACAATGGTCATGAAGAACCAAGATGACTGTTCATTTAATGCTCAAATCATCATTCAATGTTGTTTTAAGCATCATTTATGATGCATTTCTTGTAGTCCTACACTTTTGTTTTTGAAAATTCTTTATTGTTTTTGTATCGATGATGTCAATAAAATATATCCTTCTTGCCTCAGCAAAAACAATTGTTATGAAGAAATGAGATGACTGCTCATTTAATGCTCAACTTCCAATTTCATGTTGTTTTGAATATCATTAATGATGTTGTGCTTGTGCTCTGATACTTGATGTTCATGAAAATTCTATATTGGTTTTTTATCATCTTATTTTTGGAACATCGTTGCCTACAGGCTGCTGCTACGTTTAGTCTATTAGTGAACTTACAAGCCAAATATAAAGCACACAAGTTGAGCATATAGCTTATAAACCAAAATAATAAACCTACAGGAAGCCTATACTTTATTTAAATCTACCAGCCAGCCTATGAACAAATTTACTCAATACAAACCTAAAAATAATTTTCATTAGCCACAAAGCAAAACAATTATTATCATAGCTGATAGCTCTACAGTTCAATCATATGTAGTCTCTAGGATAAAACTATAGCTTACCAACCATTAATCATTCATACAAGGTTAATTTGTGGCAAATTGATATGCTCCCGATGGCTCCTGGAGACTGCAGCTGCTCTGTTTCACTTTTTTTGTAAAAACCCAATAATGTTTCTTCATGAGGAGGCCAGTTTGCATGCTTTTGATCTGGCTTCAGTTCTTCTTGTTGTTAGTTCTAGATCCGTGGCCCTTGCTGCACCTGGTTGCCTGGCTTCTGCTATTGTATTGTTTGTGGGTATTTTAACTCTCCCAAAGAGCTCCCACATGCCTGTTGTGCCTGTGGTGGCATTAGATGCTAGGAATGCAAGTGTTTTCTTTATACTGCAATTTCTATCTCCTGCTGTCACCTCTGTTTGAAGCTTCCTGCAAACCCTGCTTTAAAGGCGGATAAGGGTTTGGATAGAGAATTTGTGCAGGATTGCCCTCTGTGGATTGAGAGAATCTTCTTATGTGGCAGCTGTGGCAGTTGTCGGTCCTCTTAGGCGTACAACTGCACTGACAGATGATAGCCATAGATCTGCTAAGCATGTTTGTGCAGTTTGATGTTCAAAGGATATCCCCATGATCAATTTGAGATAAGATGTAATGGATAAAGAGCTACATTACACAGATAGGGTTTGATCTGAAAGTTCAACCATATTTGGCCTGGTTTATCAGACCTCCATGATTGGATATCCTAAAATTAGATACCTTTTCTCTTGACGGTTTTAGATATCTACCCATGTGCATAGGATTTTTTTATTATTGTTTGTGAATCCAAGAATTACAGGATGGCTATTATCGAGAAGGGGAGGTAGTTTCGGGGAAAGGATTCTTTGTTAATGAAACCTTGGTATTCTTCCTTTAACCCTCTTACTGAATCTTTTTTCATGCTTCCAGCTTGGATCAGACTGCCCTATCTTGCTTCAGAGTTTTGGATCAATTGTTATTTAAAGGCAATTGATTGACTCTCTTGGTACCTTCTTGACCATCTCTTCAGAGACTAATGCATTATCCCAACTCACCTATTTCTTGCATCCAGATTAAGATGGATTTATTAAAGGGTGTGTCAGCAGAAATCTAGCTCAAAGCGCAAGACATGTTTGGAAAGAAAGGTTGGATTATGAGAAGTTGGATTTTGGATGTTGATCTTGTTGTGGCCTTGGTCATATAGCAGAGAAATGCACAAAAGTCAATCAAAAAAGCTTCTCGTTAGGGTTCCTGCTGGAAGGATGCAAGGCCTCATCATCTTTCGGTTTGTGATGCCTTGGTGGGGTTTCTCAAGAGTCTTCTTTAAATCCCTTAATAAAACCTCCTTCAGTAGTGTCAATTCCTCCCTCCAACACTCCTTTGTCCAGTGTGATTCTTGAAGCTTCTCAAATTCCCTCTTCGCCAGTGGATTTTCATATGGCTGTCTCTGATTTGATGCCTCTTGCAGTCGCAAGTGCCTCCTTCACCTGTTAAGCAGCAGAGTCTTTTATCTCCTCTGAACTCAGCCTCTTTGCTTGAGCAGCAGCCTATGCTGTCTTTGGATGTTTCAATGACTTGCCCTTATTGCATGCCCTCCTTGGCCCCTTTGCCCATTTCTGGGTCATCGGTGGGTCTGCAGCCTGCAGTTACTTCAGTGTCGGGCTCCTCATTAGGTTTTGGAATTTGCCAGTGTCATTCCTGTCATTGAAGCGGATGTTCTGTTGATTATGGTTTTGTATAGGAAATCTTTATCTGGGAGGCAAGCTTCCACTTAGAGATTTCTAATGTCTCACAAGAAAAGAAAATTGTTTTGAAAATTGAGTTTTGTAAGATATGTTCTACAATCCTTCAAGTTTTGCTGGCTTGTTTGTTCAGCAGATTGGATTGTACCTGTTGCTTCTGTATGTGCTTGATCTTAGCCATATTGTTTGGACTTAAAATTTGCATTTATCAGTTTTTGGAAGATGGCACCAATAGAATCTTCACATAACCTCTCAAAAAACAACTATGCTTGGCAAATTGGTTGGATGATAGTAGCAGAAATCACAAATGAAACATGAGTGCTCATATTTGAAGCATCCCTGTTGCTTTTCTGTTCTGAATCACTTCTGATCATTGTGTGAACAAGAGTAGAGAAAAAACTGTGAATAAATAATAAAAAGGCAAATAAAACAAAGTTGATTGAAAAACATGGGATACAACAGGAAAAGGGTAGAAAGAACTCACTTTTTTGCAATTTTTGAATGCTTTTTCTACCTTATTTAAATTCTGTTCTCTTTTTGGTTTTAAATTGCAGCAATTAAAAATATGCACACACTCTGGCTATATCATGTTGTTTCAATGTGAGTCTTGTGTCCCTATAGGTCAAAGTTCTAAATTAGTATGTCATAATATTCAAGTGGGAGAAACCAATGACCATCAAGGTGTGCTCATCTATAGACGGATTTATCAATGACCATTCCCCATACCAAGTCCATATATCTTTACTTACTCCTGAACCTGATTCATCATCCTTGTTTCTATTTTCCCATCATATGCAGATAACAAAGAAGAGGAAAAAGCATGTATTTGTGTGTATGACATTGGCTCAACCTTTTTTACATGTATTGAAAGCAACAAAGACTGTCTCTGACATTTCAGTTTTTGGCAGTTACTAATGCATTGTTTATGTGATAGTAATGCCACCTTTAAAATCCTCATCTAATTTTTCAATAAAAATATTGCACAGTGGGAGATAAAGAGTCAGGCATGAGGGCAAGCAAAGAGTTGTTTTCAGATTTATTTATTTTTTACCTTTATTTAAAAATAATCTGAAGAGACATCTATATTCAGAAACTGATATATGAATAGGGAAAGCTACAAGTATAATCATTTTAGCCAAGCAACATAAGAATCAAATCCAGTGCTTCAACTTTCCAACTATGAAGCTGCACCTCTTACCTTGCTTTTAAGAAGTACCAAATGTGATGGAATCAGATCATCATATGCTGCAACTGACAGGTAGTCAATTCCTACGATTCAAATAAACAACATAAATGAGAAGCACTGAAATCAGTATAATCTACAAATTACCATATTGAGAAACTTAGTGCTTCGAAAACAAATAGATCCATAAAAACGTGTACTGTTCAAGTCAATTTCTATAAATCCTTAAGAATATGCTCAAGTAGAAATATCGAAGCATCATCAAATATTTAAGTATCATTTTAACCTTCCATAAACTTTTAAAAAGGTCCTAGATAGCATTTTACACACGAAGTAGCCCCCAACTATGACCACTAATTCCCATGATAATTGTAGCCATACTGTCACACAAGTCAAAGGACGAGTGCCGGAAACTCACTCCCTAGACTAATAAAAGGAAAAAATGGTTAGAGTTCGAATAGATGCAAACCTAGTTGAGCACTAAAGATTACAAACATATTACATTTTATGTTTATCACATTGAGAAAAATCCACCCACCTTTTGAAATGTCAGAAGAGTTAAAAAGAATTAAGAACATAGATTTACTTGGTTAGATTTACCAAAAATAAAGTCAATAAAGTGCCAAAGACACAGTCCCTTCATACAACACATGGGAAAAACTGAAATAGAATATTCACAAACATACTCATGTACTCATTACAGCAAATGAACATGATCATGTTTCTTATATGTGCACTAATACTGAAGCAACCAAAACCCCTCGATCTCATTTCATAGTAGTATGATTCATTCCAGCATCAAGGGCCTTTTCCATGCCTGCAGTCTAAGTCATAAGATGACACGTTACTATTTTATAAAAAAAATCAATGCCTGAGGTTTAGTCAACTTTCGATATTAAAAGAGGCTGCAGATGAAGAACTCATCTTCCATCTAGGATTGCCACACCGAGCCTCATCACCCCTAGACATTCCCCCATGAGACGTCTCAAATCCTATTAAGGACCTTTCCTGAAGAAGGACGATGATGGTTTTGATCCTTAGGAGAGTTAATAAAGAGGTAACAATGTAGGTTGACATGGTTAAATTTACAAAAATATAAGTCAATGGAAAAGTGTCAGAGACACAGTCCATTCTTCTAACACCAGGAAACAAATGATACTTTTAGCATAGATCATGCAAGCCTACTCAAGCACTAGGGAGGGAGACTAGTTAGAGTGATGGTGTTCCTCTATGTATATTACTACTAAAGTACTGGACCCATCAAAGTCATTCCAGATGGAGCAGATAGGCTACATTTCAGCATCGAGGAACACCCCCTTGTCAGCAGCCTAAGTTAAATAAATAGATGCACATTACTATTTTTCCATGGGAGAAACTCTACTAACATTTGATATTAGGAGACTGTAATGAACCCATCCTAAATTAACCCTAAAAAACATAAATTGGCAATAATTATAGGATTTATGGAAAGTAGCTCATCCTTTATACAAAATAACTTTTCTTATATTTTCCAACCATAGCTAATATTGTCCATACCTATCTGTTATTTACTTATGCCAACAATGAAATATTAAAATATTTTCAATTAAGATGAATAGATTGTTAATTTGTGTTGTATGGTCTACTTCCCATAGACTGCATGAGACTCCTCTTCCCTATTCTGCTAAACCTTGTAGGACGGAAGATTTAAGGTGCCAAGGGCGCATGACACAATCTACACACGGCTCCCTCAAGGCTTTCTACCTGTCTTGGGAAATTTTCGCCATGTGACCAATTTACTCTGCCTTTCCCACACACAATCCCTATCTTAGCAAGTATTAGAGAAAAACGAAGAAACAGATCACTGCAATCTATGGGTTAAGAATTAAATTCAATATGGCATTATCCAGTGATTTACTTAGTCCTATGTGTGAATTGTCCACATTTTATTGGTATCATTATAGTAGTAATATATTGCTAATATATTAGTATATAGCAATATTATATCAGATTTGATTAACCTTGTGAGCTTCAGATTTTATTAACATCATTATGTTATTTGTCATCTTTATATTATATTAGATTAACCATATTACTATGTTAATATGTGACTGAATTAACATATTGTATTACATTAACAGTGTGACAGTTATTATATTATATTAGTAGCACCCTATTATATAAACAACATGGTATTATATTTACTATATCATAATGTATCAATCTTACTAGATTAAATTGCAAAGCTCATACCCTAAGTCACAAGGTTCGAATTCGACAGCCATGAAATTCGGATGAAATTCGACAAGGGAAAAATTCAAAAAAAAAATCGGATAAAATTCGCCTTCTATAATTTTGTTTATTTTTAAATATATTTATACTTCTAATAAATTATCAGAATAGTGACCCTTGTTGGAGAAAATCTGAGGGCGACCCAGCAGTTGCAGACACCCATGACCCAATAGATACAAAGCATATACAAAGAATACCCACGACCAGCTGAGTTGTGTTTAGAGGCGGGTAGCAGTGCTTTATAGAGGAAATTCGATTAAATTCAATTTTTTTTATAGAAGTTTGAAATTCGATTAAATTCGAACCTCATCCATGAAAATCGCTGTATCCTGTGACTTAGCTCATACCGTAATGTATTCCAGTCAGTATGACTGCAGACCACTTTTTATTTCCTACCCGTATTCCTTTTTATCTTCTTTCCTCTCCATTCCCCCGATGCCCTCCCAAAATGGTTGGGAGCCTTCTTATACTATTATTTGCTAAAAATGTGTTCCTTCCTATCCAACCAATGTCTCCTTTCTTTGGTACATTGCATGACTTAAATAGATTTGTTAATTCTAATAGGATCGTTGGGTTACTACAGATCATCTTTTCCTAAGATCAGATTATTAATACGTAACTGATGTTAGTTGCTAATAAGGTAATAATATTGTTGAATTAATATTGTAATTAAATAATCATAATGGGTAAATAGTCATAACCGTAATAATCATAATGGTAATGAGTGATTATAATCATAAGGAATAAATAATATTGCTTAAGACAAATATGTATACTGGCATACGATGATTGTGTAACATCAGCAAGGTTGATTAAGACTTAGGAATTGATATTTATAGTATAAAGGAATTAATACATCTGATTAAAGGGTTGGGGCATGACAGATGGACAGTATCATATGGGTATCATTAATAAACAAGAATATTAACAAGGAAATGAATATGAATAAACAAGGATATTAATAATAATAAAAAATGGATAATTTTATTAATTATAAGTAATATTTAGATAATCGTAAATTGTGGATAGCATTGTAAAATAATATATATTTAGTTAATAATAAATTGTGGATAATTCTTTAATAGTAATTTGGGAATAATAAAATAATAAGAATATACCGAAATAATTAAAGTAATAATGAGCACATATATGAAATAATATTAGGGTCATTACACGTAGTCAAATCCTATTTCAAAATGGGAACATTACAAAGAGGCTGTAGGGGGAATACTTGGATTCCTCCCAAGACTATCATCAAATCTATTCCCCTTGGCCCTAGATAATCCCCTATGTGTTAGTTTTAGGATCAGACTGTAGCAAATAACAGATAGACAATTCAATGCACACAAAGAACACCTAACTACCTGTTGTGACCATTTCACACATCGCCCCATTAGAATGGGGACCCCCTCTTTTTCGCTTGGTTTTGCCCGCTCTTCTCTCTGCTTTTTTAGGATTTTGAGTGAGGTTTGTTTGGACTAGGTCTAAACCCCTAGGGTTTCTTTTGAATGTGTTTTTTAAGACAAGTCCAGTTGAATTTTGAAAGTTATTACGCATCCTCCTGAAGATGGATTCCTGAAGTCAAGGTTGTCTTAGGTTAAGTCAGGATTCTGTTTGGGGTAAATTCAAAGTTTTGTCTAAATAAATTTTGAAAGTTATTACGCATCCTCCTGAAGATGGATTCCTGAAGTCAAGGTTGTCTTAGGTTAAGTCAGGATTCTGTTTGGGGTAAATTCAAAGTTTTGTCTAAGTGCTAGTATTTTGAGGGTAAATTGTATATTTTGTCTGGGTAAGTTTTGACCAAATTTTTGGAAGCAAGATGACTAACCCTGGCCTTGAAGATGACCTAATCCTGCACGATAAAGTGATTAAATGATGAAATTTTGAAGGTTTAAGGAGAATTCGCTCCTGTCCCTCTCCCAGGGACCAGGGCGAAAATGTTGTTTAAATGCATATTTGTCTCTAACTTCCTTTTATTGTTTTGTGCAAGGTCGCCAGAGGATATGATTGGACGTAAATTGAAGATTTTGAAGATTTTGAAGAATCGAAAGTGATGAAATTTGAAGGTTTTAGGCAAATTCGCTCCTGTCCTCCATTGAAGGACCAAGGCGAAATGGTTTACTTAGGTCATTCTTGGCCTTGGTCAACCAAATTGAAGCATTAATAACACAATGAAGGATGAAATGAGCGTAGTGGAGCATCCAGGCTTAGTCAAAAACAATGAAAGGTTGAACAATTTGCCTAGCAGGATGATTTCGCTTCTGTCCCTCACCAAGGGACCAGAGCGATTTTCTTTGTACACACCTTCTTGGACCTTTTTTGGACTTGGGCTTTTATTCATGGCGTGTAAAAAGATGATATTTTCCTCAGCGAAGGAAATTTGAAGTGAAAAGTAAAAGGATTTGGCCTTAAGAGCAAAAATCGCTCCTGTCCCTCACTGAAGGACCAGAGCTTGAATTCCAATTTTGCATTATCCTCGCAAGATTTAAGTAATTTTACGATTCGAAGACGCCAAGGTAAGTGTGCTCTGTCTATTGAATATAACTTGAGTAGCTTGCAAAGGAGAAAACCAACCTAAGTGACAAAATCGCTCCTGTCCTTCACTGAAGGACCAAGGCGATTTTCAAATGAAGCTCCTGTGCCTCTCCAAGGGACCAAGGTGAAAAACACATTGTCAAGTCTTCCCCTCCAAATTTGGATGAATCCAGACCAAGGCGCAAGGTTGGAATGATATTTAAAAGTGTTTTAAGGAGGAATGAAGTTGCAAAGATCACGAAACTTGATGAAAATGGGCTAAGGCGCTCCTGTCCCTCACCAAGGGACCAGAGCAAAATCTTCAAATATGCCCAATAGCCTAACATTTTGGAACGCTACTTTTGTTTCCAAGACTTAAGATGGAATAGGGAATGATGTTTTACGCCTCAAGGGTCATTGGAAGTTGATGTGATCATGAATTTGTGCAATAAACCAAAAATCGCTCCTGTCCTTCACTGGAGGACCAGGGCGATTTCTATAAAATCAATCATTTCCCTTCAAAGCCACGCCAAGACAGGGTGATACAAGATGGAAAACACCTTTTGGAAAACGATGGACAGAGAATTGCCCCAAGAATCAACGATCCTAAGCTCAAATGTTAAAAATCGCTCCTGTCCTTCACTGGAGGACCAGGGCGAAAATCTTAAGAGGGTCAAGTTTGCCTTGCAAAAAGCGAGTTAAGCATGCGTAGAACGAACAATAATGATCATTGCCTACCTCACAACTTGATTTGGCGATTGGAAAAGACAAGGATCAAGGACAAAGACAAAAGTCGCTCCTGTCCCTCACCAAGGGACCAGGGTGAAATTGTTTTAAGGCAAGCTCTTCCCAAAGATCACATGAATTAAACTCGAAATTCCAAGTAAAAATGCCATCTTGAACGTCAAAGATGAGGTGTTGGACGTAAAAAACAAGAAGTGTGAGGTCTAAAATGTATAGGCGCTCCTGTCCCTCTCCAAGGGACCAGAGCGATCTTGTTAATATCCATTATTTTTCATGCTTGGGCGCCAATATCCTTCAAAATTGCATTAAATGCCAAATTCGATAAAACCTTGAAATATTTTGAAATTAAATTGACATTTAATAAAAGCGCATGGTATTTAATAATTAATTTTGAGCCTAAAAAATCGAAATTTTTAATTATAAAGGCATTTAAAATTAATTATTATTAAATTAAAAATAAAATTAGAGCGCTTGGGGTATTATTTAATGTTTTTTATCAAGTCGGCCTCTCCTTTTATTAATTTTGTTTATTTTTGGCCTATTTTTTTTCAAGTCGGCCTATGGGAAATGAAAGGATGAGTGCCCATATAAGAGAGGTGTGTTGAGCGATTTTAATCCATCATTCATTCATTCATTAAACTCGAAATTCCAAGTAAAAATGCCATCTTGAACGTCAAAGATGAGGTGTTGGACGTAAAAATGCCATCTTTGCCAACACACCTCAGATATACTCCTTCATGATTTCTGCGATATAGAACAGATCCTTGAAGCATGTAATGTTGACACTTCATTCTTAGTGCTCTTTTTTGCGTGGGTGTCATGCGAGCAGGACATCTGTGATTAAGCAGGTATGTCACAATATCTTTGTACCATTCATCAGGGGAAATATCCTCTAATTCGTAAATTTGCTGGACTAATCCTAGTCCATCAATTGCCAATGTCTACGCCAAAGCTTGTCCTCGAACAAGTTTCATGGGCTGGATTTCAATATCAAATTCTTGGATAATGGCGACCCACTTGCCTCTTCTTTCTCCTAATTCATTTTGCATGAGAAGAGTCTTGACTGCTACATCTGGCACTATTGCATAAATCTTGGCCCTTAGGAGGTAATGTCTGAATTTCTTAACGGCCTTTACCAGTGCGTATGCTTGTTTTTCAATGTTGGGATATCTGAGTTCTGCATCTTTCAGCGGGGTACTCATGAATGCAATTGGATTTTCGTCCCTTTCTTCACTTCTCTGGGTGAGAATGGCGGCACAAGTGTAGTCAGAAGCGAAGGAATATAAATAGAAGGGCTTGAGATAATCAGGACTAATTAGCACTGGTGCTTCTGCGATTGCCTTCTTTATTTCCTCAAATGCCCTTTTGGCTTGTGGTGACCATTCAATCTTTGCGTCCTTCTTCAGCATCTCGTTCAAAGGTCTGACTATCTCGGCAAATCCGGTAATAAATTTTCTGACAAAGTTGATCTTGCCAAAAAACGATTTGAGTTCCTTCTTGCTCGCTGGCAAATTGATAGTGGATATAGCTTTTACTCTTTCAGGATCAATGGAGATTCCTCTTTCTGAAATGACATGTCCCAAAAGTTTTCCTTCTGTTACTCCAAATATACACTTCTTCGGATTGAGAGAGACACCGTATCTTCTACACCTTTGGAAGACTCTTCTTAAGTCATCCACATGATCTTCTCTTTGCCTGGAGAAAACTGTGATGTCATCCATATATATAACAATACATTTTCCAATTAAGTCCCTGAAAGCGATATCCATGGCTCTCTGGAATGTGGCCCCGGCATTTATAAGTCCAAAAGGCATTCTCTTGTATGCAAATGTTCCCCATTTGGTGGTAAAAGCAGTCTTTAGTCGATCTTCGGGCTCGACCAAAACTTGGTTATATCCTGAATATCCATCTAGAAAGGACATCATCTGAGACCCGTTGACAATCTGCAATACTTCATCTAGGGATGGTAGCGGATAATTATCTTTTTCTGATGCTCGGTTGAGATTTCTGAAATCAACACATAATCTAATTTCTCCATTTTTCTTTCTGACAGGTACCAGGTTGGCGACCCACGTCGAATGTCTTACTGGGAAGATGATCTTGGCTGAGAGCAGCTTCTTAACTTCTTGGTATATCAAGGGTTCCAATAAAGGATTAACCGGTCTTTGTCTCTGCCTAAATGGCTTGCTTCCTGGCTTCAAAGGGATTGTGTGAGTAATAATTGCAGTGTCATAGGTCTTGAGATCTTCATAACTCCACGCAATGACATCTAGGAAATCCCTCATGTTTTTCAAGATTCCATTTCTTTCGATTGCTGTGCAAGACTTTCCAATGAACACATTTTTAGCTTGTGTGTCGTCACCTAAATCGATTGTATCACACATGTTTCCTTCCATGCTGTGGTTCTTCTTTTCTTTCAGTTTGTCAGGATCAAAAATTCTTTCTAATTCTACCATTCCTTTTGGAATAGTGTTTGTCTTTAAATTCAAGACACCTTCGGCATCAAATTCTGCTTCTCCCACTTCTTCCTCATCAATGATCTGGGTTAAGAAGACATCTGTGTTGGTTAAGAAATCCAGGATGTGCTTGTCGTCTTCGAAAACTTGAAAATTGGTGATGTTATCTGGGACCGAAGGAACTGATATTAACTCAACTGTGAACTTCTTCAATCCTTCCATTGCTAGTGGTATCAAAGAACTGGCGGCTTGTGCAAGGGAATTAGCCACTTGATTCTGATGTCTGTATATAGAATTGATGTTGAAAGCTTCAAAACTCTCAATGAGATCCCAGACTCGATTTCTGTATCTAGTCAATCTTTTGTCATGGCAAACATACTGCTTCCTGATTTGCCTTATAGCTATTTCTGAGTCTCCATATACTTGCAGTATTTTCGCCTTCTTTCTAATGGCTAACAATAACCCATGAATCAAGGATTCATATTCAGCTACATTGTTGGTGCAAGGAAATTGTAGTCGGTGAGCGGCAAGGTAGGTCTCTCCTGTTGGGCTAATTAATTCGAAGCCGGCTCCAGATCCTTGTTTAGACTTAGATCCATCGAACCTCAATGTCCATATTGCATTTCCTAGATCTTCTGTCTCTCGGTCTTCCTGACTTTCAGTTGATGTGTTGGATAAAGTTTCATCTTCTGCAGAACTTTCATCTTCTGAATCTTGAATCTCTTCCATGATTAGTGTCTGCAGGGCTCTTTTATATACTTGTTCTAATGCAGTCTGACATAAAGCACAAGATAGTTCTGAATGGACGGCATTGTGTATTCTACACCAATTTGGAAGAAGCAAATCTCGGACAGATGCTAAGTTACCAAGTTGCACACTTTGCTGTATATTTCTATGTACGAACCTCCTGAAATTTTCAAACATTCCATCATCTTCTTGGTCGGATCCTTGATCACTTTCGACGACAATTTATGTAGATTCCATCACCTCTTGCTGGCCATCTTCATCTTGTATGTTTTGTAACATCAGGATTTTTTCCACTTTAGGCTTGTATGTCCCTAGGTCGGATTCTAAGAACAAGACTTCATTGTCTTCCCCATACTCGGTTATCATAAGTCTCAATCTTGGAGTGCTATCGATCTTGATTTGATTTGGGACTCCTCTCCATGGTAGCCACATGTGTGCAAAATCAGTTGACACATACCCATTCAATTTTCGCGACCAATCTCTACTCAGGAGCATCCCATATGAATCAGGAATATCCACAACTAATATATCTATGAAATTCTGAACTCTCGGGTCCGCGGCCAACTGCATGTGGATATTGTTCAACTCGCCCATGACTGGAACTTCTGTCTTGTCTAGCTGGGTGACCTTTCTCTTGGTAGGAGCGAGAGTTATTCCTAGTCTTTGACAGACAGCCAGGGGCATCACATTACTGGAAGCTCCTGAATCATAAAGGCAATTGTGTAATAATTTCCCAAAAATTCTTACTGATAACAGGAATGGGGCCGGTTCATTTTTTCCTTGAGAAGAGCCTGAGGAATCCTCACTGGGTTCTTGATGTTTCACTTCATTTACCTTTGGATGATCGTCCTTTACTAGACTCTCTTCTTTTGAGTGATCTGTTTTGTTTGAAGATTTCCCTTTCTTGACCACATCTTTCTTAATTGTAACTTCCTTTTTTGGAAGAATCTGGCTAGTGGCGAGGCCCTCTTTGATAGTAGGTTGAGTTTTCTTGGTCTTGCCTCTTTTGAGTAATACCTTTCCCTCCAATATGTCTTCTTTTTTGGCTGGGAAGGTTATGGTCTGGACCATACATTCATTTTGTTCGGATTGTCCTTGGTCATCGGCTTCCTCTTGGGTCACATTGATGGTAGCTTGAGCCCTGTTGGTCGAGTCCTGAACATTTGACCTTACTGTACTAGACTCACTCAAACTATTGATCACTGCATCTTTGATTTCTGAAACCTTGAGTAACTCGTAGAGTGGTAGACTAACTTTAACTTTCTTGAGTTCCTCTAACACCAACATGGCCAGTCTTTTCATTTCATTGCCCACGGGGGGTGCAAAAATCCTCTATTTGTATTCTTGCGTGTTTTGTGGATATTCTGGATTGTTACTGGCTTGGGGATCCGGAGGAGTAGAAAAATTGTTTGGAGGGATTGATGTAGTTAGAGGTTCTTGATTTCTCTGATTTCTATGATAAACCCTATGGTTCACACCTCCCGAAGATTGGTGAAATACCTCCTTTATCCCTTCAACTAGGACACTGTTGTTCAACGGTGGAAAATAATATTCAGAGTCTTCAATGGGTCCATTTGCAGATGCAGGCGGGAACTAGGAACCTGGAGGTACCATCGGTCCATTAGTAGATTCTGGTGGAAATCTCCCATTTCGTGCTTGATTAACTTCTTCTTGTGAATACTTGCAGCTTTCAACAATCATGGCTTGGTCGTACCGCGTGGTTGGGACCATTTCGTATCCTGTCCTGGGCGGATTTTCAGGTGGATCAGTGCTACGCATCTCTTGTTGGAAAATGTCGGCCGCGATCTTGAATTCAAGACACTGTAACTCAGTGTGTTGGTTCGTATTATGGAGTCTACACCAACTGGACAAGGCCGCCTCTGCTAGAAACACTTTGCTGGTAGAAGGACTTTCTTGATTCTGAGAATTTGGTGGGTTATCTAGTGGCGTCACCACATTTCCATTATTGGGAGCAGTATTCCATGGTCTCCTCTGAAAGCCTTGGTTATTATTTCCTTGATAATTATTTCTGAAACCTTGATTGTTATTTCCTTGGAAATTTTGATTATTTGTATGTTGGTCGTGGTTGACCCTTTGCATATTTTGGAGTTGATTATTCTGGTTCCTTAGGTGAGTCACCTCGGTTGACAACTTCTTGACTTGTTCAATCAACTCTTTCATTTCATCCTTTTCTTCCTGTGTTCTTGATGAGCTTGTGGCATTTTGCAGGTACACAGGTTGTGCTGGTGGAGCTTGGGAAATTGGAACTCCAGGGTGAAGGACCAACTGGTTTGTCGGCTGTACGCTCGGATATGTTGCTTGTGGAATCGGATTCATGACTGGAGTCTGGTTGGCCAACGCCATTCTAACTGTCTGCATTTGGTTTGGTGCTGCGACAGGTCCCATGTGTAGTAGTGGCCCAGTGATATTCTGTCCCATGTGCTTACTAACTTCAATAGCCTTTGCATATGCTGCGTTTAGATCATTCGGTGTAGGATGTGTCCTTACAAACATAGCAGTGAGATGATCTAAAGCTCCATGGTAAATTTCCCTTGGGTCAGCAATGAGATAAGGATGCCATAGCATCGTGTATGCGCGATGAAACCTGTTGTTGAAAGAAGTGATGGGCTCATGTTCTCTCCTTCGGACTTCAACAAATTGTCTATACAACTCAGCTGGTGTGGTTGGTATACCAAATTCTGCAATAAATGCATCTTTCATCGCATCCCAAGTCCTGATTGACCCTGTAGGCAAGTGGATGAACCAAAAGTATGCTTCTTCTCCCAATGAGTAGGGAAAAAGCCTACACGCTACATCTCCATATTCGATTCGTCTGTTACGAAGGTGGTCTTCGAACATCTTGATATGATCTTCTGCTATGCGATTGAAATCACTGACATTGAATTTGGAACAGAAATGCTCTGGATTCTTTGGCATATCATGATAGACTGCAAATTCCAATGGTGATGGATTGTTGATTAGCCAAGTTGCGCCATTAAGCACATGCGGAGGAGGAGGAGGAGGAGGTGGAGCTTGGTGAGCCATCGTACTCTTCGATGCTTCAGAGTTTGACACAGGGCTTGATGAACTAGCCTGGCCTTTGGTCTGAGAAATAGCCTGGATACTTGATTGGATCGTCGCTTGTACTTGTTCTTGAAGAACTTGTGATGACTCAGGAGATTCCTCTAGTTTTAGCTCAAATTCCTTGGGAGTATCCTCTCTTTTGACTCGCTTCGCCTTTGAAGTAAACTGAAGCTCACTTAGATTCTTGATGCCTGGTGTTGACCTCAACAATCTTTGATGTTTCTCGGGCGAGAAAGAACCAATGCGATCCAGCATGAAGTCTTGCGAAGATTATTGTAGGTTCCTTTGATTGCGAAGTTCTCTAGCTGCGACCCTTCGGTGTTCTTCGGCTCTATCTTCTTCTTGTTCCAAGATGATCCTCACTCTGTTATACTCAGCTTGACTTCTCCTTATGTTCCACGCTAGATGATTCAATCCTGAAACAATATCTTCCTGAGTGTTCCCTATCTGCAAATTTGGTTGCACTACTTGATTCAATCCCTCATGTGGCAACACCATCGTGATTCATGATCATGTTTGAAATGTATTCTACTTCAAAATCTTCGGATTTTGAATACTAAGGCCCTCCTTCTAGCGCCAATTCTGTTGACGAGTATTTTGTACACAATCATACACAGAATAAAATACCCAAAGGCATCTTATCCTCTCTTGAATAAAGTCTCTAACTGCTGAAGATATCGCAAAAAGGATCAGTTAGGGTGACTCCAATGTTCTTTTTAGTAGGGTCTCTACGTGTGGATAACCACCAGTGGTCATTGTGATTGCTGTGTCATCAAGGGGCCTTATGTTTCCGAAGAATTTCCTAAACTAAACAAGTTCTCAAAAAATATCAAAAGAGTAGGGTTTGCAAGAGATCTAGTCTAGTCTAACCCTAAGAATGACTCAATGTGGACGAGACTTGGCGAGATTCTACCAACTTCAATATTGCCATAAATTAACAACTCAATTGAAATTGATGCGATCTTCTAAGGTAACAAATGATTTTTCAATACATCAAAGATCAAAGACACTACCACAAAGGCACATATCCAAGATACAACAACGATTGAAGGTTTAAGCGATTCAAGTTTATCCAATTGACCACGCAAGGCGTTCCTACAATCAGCAAGAAGCTAGTGGTTTGGAAAGTGAATCCTACCAAAGATCAAGTCCAACACTTTGTCCTTCGAACTAAAACACTACCTTGATTGAGAATGATTCAAGAAAGTGAACAACCATGAAGATAACCACAAGAATAGCAATAAAACACCATAACTTCAATATTTTATTGATCTCAAAGCCATCATGTACAACAATTGTTTGAAATTCCTTCCTCAAAGCTCAATCTTGCTACAAATCAAATTGCTAAATTCTAATATCTCTCTAATTCTCTAATACATCATTCTTTCTAACTTTTTGATTTTCTAATTACAAAATGAAAAGAAATGAGGGTATAAATAGCATCCTCAATTACAATGAACGGTCCAGATCGAAAGAAGATCAATGGCCAAGATTATGACACCTAAACCCTAATTAGGGTTTATTACAAATAGCCTCCTTTTTACTGAACAATATTAAATGCATAGCCAAATATTCAATTTTGGCACAAAAATCTAGGAGACATAGACCAATGACAATTAAGGTGCCATGTCATCTATAACAACCTCTCATCTAAAATCTTATTCCCTTTCCAATGCTCCTTTTTAGCATATGCAATGAATCTGGAGACAATTCCTTCGATCTCAGCAATTGGAATCTCGGGAAGATTCCTCATTCTTTCTTCCAAGTGGATGACCTGATCAAATGCCTTGAGAAGAGCAACGTCCCATCCAGGTTCCAGTTCTTTGGTCTTCTCAATCAGGAGCATGGTAGCAAACATCTGGTCCCGTTGCTCATCTGTGATAACATTCGAATCTTTGCAAAAGATGACCTTAACTCTTTCCTCCAATTCCTGCAAATCCACATCTGTCTCAACTTCGATCCTCCTACCAAGAATGGTACGTAGTACCTCAAACACTCTGTCCTGGATCGGGTGGATAACCTCCTCAACATGATTGCATCTAGTACTGATGTCCTCGAAGAGAATTTCCTTCATCTGGAGTAAGGTTGACCACTGAAGTAAACTATGAGGTCCTCCATCCATTATCCTTTCCTGCACTAGGACCTTTCTTGATGTTTGTCTGATTACTTGCAAGACAGGAATGATAACATCTTTAGTATGAGCAAAGGCGGCTACCGTTATCATCAAGTCGTGGATGATCTCAAGAACCTAGATAGCCCTGTGAATAGTCTGCATCATCCTTGTTGCAAATTCCATGGCAACTGTATGAGATTTGTCAATCCAAGAGCTCATAAGCTGGACCAAACTCCTGACTCTCTCTGCCTCACCAATTGATTGAAGGGGAAGTGCCTGTACAGGTGATCTTGCTGGATCCTGATGTCCCAAAGGTTGATTGAGATGGCTGAAATATGCCCTCCATGCACCGACCTCTCTCTCAAGCTTTCTATTTTTCTACATTTCTTCCCTAAGCTTGTCTTTCAATGCCTCAAATGAATCGGTGGCATCATCTAGTGTCTACTCGGCTGTAAGTGCACCAAGTTCAAATGTCTCTACATCATATTCTTCTGCAAGGATCTCACCTTCATACTTGTCCACGACCGGTGTAGCTATCTGCAATTTTCTGGATCCAGTCTCATCTCTAATCATCTTGGACATCTTAGTAACCTTCCTCTTCTCTGTCACTTCCTGAGAATGTCCAACAAGGCTCTCCAAATCAATCACATTGTCCTCGTCCTCGATCACAATTACCTTCGTTAGTCTTTCCTTTAACCATTCTGGGATGGCAGATCTTGTTTCTTTAACCTGTATCTCCTTAGGCAATTCTTCTTCTCTGGGAGGAGATCTTACTTCGTTATCTTCTTTATCTTCATGCAACTCATTATCTTGGAGAGATCCACCTGGTGACCTTCGAGGTGCCTGTCCTTCTTTATCGTTCTGTACCATTGATTCCATAGACTCCTCTATCTCAAATGTCCTTTTCTCCTGTCGAGAAGATGTGCCGGATGAACGATCTCGGTTGGCCTCCTGCTTCTTCTTGGAAGATTCTCTTTTCTCAGGTCTCTCTTTCCTCTTCGAGCCTCTTGGATGGAGATTGCCTTCACTTGCGCTTCGAAGGTTGCCTTCGCTTGCATTTCTAGGATTGGGATTACCCTCACTTACACTTGCCCCACCTTCAGCTGGTCTCTCCTCCAAGGTGAAAGTCATAGCTATGCCCTGTTCTCTCAACTTCTGATGCTGCACATCAACCCATCTACGAGTACAAGACAAGACTGGAGCCATCAAAGCATCTAGATCCACAACCTCGGGCTTATTCCAATCTAACCTCACTGTTTTGCTTTCTCGATCATAGGATGATTGGAGATGTCTGCCACTGTCCTGAGCTTGGTCGGCCACTCTGTAAATCTTGCATTTCCTGATGAAATCTAAAGGCAATCTAGAATGCATCTTTCTTTTCACTTCAAGATCATCTAAGAGATTCATCATAAAATCTTCTATCTGAAACTCATGCTTATATTTTCTACTGACTGTCTCCTCTATATATCCATGTGGATCAAAGCTCTCTCTCAAGGCAAAGAATGAAAATGAATACAAAGCTAACTCCTTCTCTGCGTCATCCATGGCTAGAGCATTAGGACATACCTCAACTGAATTGCCTAATATGATAGGTACAGGAACTCCATTCCCATGTCTGTGTCTAAAGGCCTTCGCATACGCTGCCAACTGTCTAGTTACCTCAAGTAACACAATTCTGTCTATCGGATATCTCGGCAACATGTATGGAGGTGAAGGACATCCATGAACTCTAATATAAGTAAATTTCGAAAATTGGATGAACCAAGCACCGTACCTCTTTACTAGCTCTTGTGCATCCTGTGATAGCCTATTGTGAATCCCGCCTTGCAACGTCCTTGTGATGTTCATCGTGAAGGTATCATTAACTAACTTGTAGTTACTTCCTGGCGGATGATGCAAGTGAACGTAGGAATCACAAACTCTAACCTCGCCGGGTCCTCTTCCAATCACTCCTCTGTGAGGTAGTCCTGCGTACTCAAAGCTCCTGATCAAGGCATATATGACATATGAACTCATGTGGAAGGACTTGGTAGCCTTCAGTCTCCTTAACTGTACGTCCAAGCAATGGCTAATCATTCTAGCCCAATGAATTGTTCCTTTTCCTTGAACTATCACTTGGATGAAGTAGAACATCCACTTCTCAAAATAGAAGGCTTGAGGGGCTCCTGTGACTCGGTTGAGCATTGTTATCAAATCTCTGTACTCCTCCTGGAAATCGATCCTATGTGGTGTGTTCGGGATCTTGCTCAGGCGAGGACGACTCTTGAGTAACCAGTTCTTGTTGATGATGCTTAGGCAAGCATCTGGATCATCTTCGTACATGGACCTGGCTCCTTCTATGCTTTTGTAGACCATATCTCTGTGCTCCGGAAGATGAAAGGCCTCACTTATATCTTCCTTTGAAAGGTAAGCCAAAGTGTTTCCCTCCTTGGACACGATCGTTATGGACTATGGATCATAATGGCGAGCACACTCGATCATCAACTCATGGCACTGGACTGCTGGAGGGAAGCCGGCCGCCTTAATGATGCCACTTTCAATTATCCTCCTGGCGACAGGTGATGGCTTGCCAATGTAAGGGACCTCTCGAAACTTCTTCGTACTGAAGTTGCCCAAGTTGGTATCTCCAATGTTGCTCCACTTAGACACGATCTTGGTCTCCAATTCTTCGTTCTTTTGATCTTCCTTCATGAGAGCTAGACGACTGGTGGATGCTCCCGCCTTCGGGGTCCCCATTGTAACACCTACACAACATTTCATAATAAGAAATAGATTTTGCAATGTATAACTATATATTAAAGATTAAATTTAGGAAACTTCATGATAAGTCTTTGAGTTATCATTTCCTAAATACGATTGAGCTACTGAAATTTCAAATTTTCAAAATTTCAAAATTCAAAATTCAAGATTGAGACTATGATGATCAACAATTTCAAAATTCAAGACAAGGGAAGACCTCGCCATACCTCTCTTGAGAGCTAACTCTAAAAAGATGCAAAATAAGGCAATTCGCCTAGGCAAAATCGAAATTTGAAGTTTTCAACGTGATCTTCTTCTAGCGAACGCCTTCCTTGTCAATTTCACCACCTTTGGGGGGTCTTCAACGTCTTGATGGCAAATTCGCTCCACTTCAAACCAAGTTCGCACTCCCCTTGAATGGAAATTCCCACCTTTCCTCAATGAAATTCGCACTTCCTCCTTGTCTTCTCCAAATCGCATGCAAAGGATGATTGAATGATGTTTTAAAATGCAATAACTCACCCCTCCTTTATAGGCGCTCACCCCCTTAATTACCTCTAGGCCGACTTTTGGAAATAAGGCAATTAAAAACAAATTTTAAATAAAAACCAAGGCCGACTTTGTTAAAATATGGAAAAATAAAACCCAAGCGCCCCAATTTATTTATTTAAAATAATAATTAATTAATTAATTGCCTTCGTAATTAATAGTTCGATTTTTAAAAGGCAAAATTAATGAATTAAATGTTCATGCGCTATTTTTTTAAATGCCAATTTTAATTAAATATTTCAAATTTCATCGATTTTAGCATTTAATATAATTCAAAAAAATGTTGTTGGCGCCAAAACCTGGGAGATGTAAAGGGGTACAAACGACATCGCCCTGGTCCCTGGGAGAGGGACAGGAGCGATTTAACATTTTGCTCTTGAATTTCTCACCCTTTACGTTTAAAACCACATCTCTTACATTGAAACTGGCAATTTCATTGGGAACCTCGAGCTTGATTCGTTCAATTTTGTAGATGAGTGCCTCTTAAGATCATTATCGCCCGGGTCCCTGGCTGAGGGACAGGAGCGAACTTGCATTTACTCCTTAGTCTTCGCTTCTTTAATCACCAATTTATATCACAAGGCAAGTAACAACTTTATTCTTTCATTCCACGCATACTTACTTGTCTTCTACAAGGCAAATTTGATATTTGAGTGAATATCACCCTGGTCCCTTGGTGAGGGACAGGAGCGAACTATGAATCCTAGCTCAAATTTGTCATCCTTTAACCTTCACTTCTTGTTTATCACCTTTCAAATGACATTTTCAACCTTGTATAACTTTGCTTTGATGTGATCTAGGAAGAAAAATGATGGATTTTGTGAATATCGCTCTGGTCCTTGACTGAAGGACAGGAGCGAAATTTGCTTCTTTGCTCAATTTAGTCGTTTTTGATGTTTGGTTCCTTGTCCATCATCCTCTCAAAGATATTTTCGACCTTGTGTAGCCTCGCCTTGACAAAATTTTTGAAAGAACTGACAAATCCAATGAATATCGCCCTGGTCCTTGACTGAAGGACAGGAGCGAATTTTGGTCTATGGTGTAAATTCTCCATCATATTGATATCAAATAGTCTTCAAGGCGTAGAATGATGTCCTTTATTCCTTCTTGAACGTATGAGATGGGAGTGATATTCAACATTTAAGCACTCTTAGAGATTTCGCTCTGGTCCCTAGGAGAGGGACAGGAGCGAACTTAGGCAATTTCATCACATTTTGCGGTCCTTGCAACTTCATTCCTCTTTGAGGCGTTCCAAACATCACTGCCCCCTTGTACCTTGACTTGAAGTGATTTTAAACTTGGAGGGAATATTAAATAACCTTGATTTCGCCTTGGTCCCTGGCTGAGGGACAAGAGCGAACTTGCACTTGTAGGCTCATTCGTACTTTGCCAATGTTAAAAACTATCTTCAATGGATCCGCCATGCTCCCTTTCATTCACCTTTGACATGGAATTCGTTTCAACTTGGTGAGAAATTCATCTACGGAAGAAATCGCTCTGGTCCCTGGCTGAGGGACAGGAGCGCCTAGGACAATATGGGCTTCACTTGGCGTTTTGTAATCTTCAAATTATCTTCAATGGATTCGTTACACCCCCTTTGCTTGCCTCACACTTAACACTCACTTGCTCTTCACCCAAAACTCGTCTTATAAGGAAAATCGCTCTGGTCCCTGGGAGAGGGACGGGAGCTATCACTAAAATTCGCCCTGGTCCCTGGCTGAGGGACAGGAGCGATTTTGCTTCTAGGGCCAATTTTCCTCATGATGGCATTTTCAAGTTATATTCAACTGATGAAATGTACCTCCTTTGTTCTTCTCAAATCACGAAATCGTTGAAATCCTTCAAGGACAAGGCAATTTTGGATTTCAAGCTCTGGTCCTTCAGTGAGGGACAGGAGCGATTTTTGTTCCTGGCACATTTCCTTGTTTGCAAATTTCTTCAAATTATATTCAATGGACAGAACATGCCCTCTTTTATCTCTTCCAATTCGAAAATCGTCTTGATCCTGCAAGGACAGTAAAATTTTGAGAAACAAGCTCCGGTCCTTCAGTGAGGGACAGGAGCGATTTTTGTCCTTGAGGGCAAATGTTCAACTTTTCTTGCAAACGACTAAGTCCGGACGCTCCATCATGTTGATTTCGCCTTTCATCATGTCCTTAACGCTTTAGTTTGATCAAAATGAGGTCAAAATGGCCTAGGCAAGTCACTTCGCCCTGGTCCCTGACTGAGGGACAGGAGCGATTTGGCCTAAAACTCCAAAAATTTGCCATTTTCGAATCTCAAAATCTTCAAAGCTTTCAATTCGCGTTCAACTGTATCTCTTGGCGACCCTGCACAAGACAAATGAAATAAATTAATGACCAAGATGCATAAAAACATGAATTTCGCCCTGGTCCCTGGCTGAGGGACAGGAGCGAACTTGCTTCCACAGGCCAAAATATCAAGATTTTAAGGCCTCAGTCATTTCAAAAGGCAAAATTGGGCCATTTCCAATACTCGGGATCAATTATTAAAATTTCTAAAATTTAATCAAAAATCACCCGGGCAAAGATTCATAATTCCATCATTAACACTTAGGCAAAATTTGGACTTGCATTCAAAATTCCGACTGAACCTAGACAGACTCACTTGACCTCTGACGAATTCACCTCATTTCAAAATTGCATCTACGCGAGGATGCTCAACAATTCTCAAAATTGACTGGACTCTGGCCTGAAAACACTAAAACGGAAACCCTAAGGCTTGACCCTAGTCCAGACGACTGACTCACTAACCCAAAACCCTAAAAAGAATAGAGAGGAGGACGAGCAAAACGAGCAAAAAGAGGGGGTCCCCATTTTAATGGGGCGATGTGTGAAATGGTCACAACAGGATGACGCAGAGAAGGAGTTGGCCTTATATTCATTTTCATTCTTTGCCTTGAGAGAGAGTTTTGATCCTTATGGATATATAGAGGAGACAGTCGGTAGAAAGTACAAGCATGAATTTCAAGTAGAGGACTTTTGGATGAATCTCTCAGATGATTTTGAAGTAAAAAGAAAGATACATTCCAGATTGCCTTTAGATTTCATCAGGAAATGCAAAATTTACAGAGTGGCCGATCAAGCTCAGGACAGTGGCAGACATCTCCAATCATCTTATGACCGAGAAAGCAAAGCAGTGAGGATATATTGGAACGAGCCTGAGGTTTTGGATCTAGATGCTTTGATGGCTCCAGTTTTGTCTTGTACTCGCAGATGGGTTGATGTGCAACATCAAAAGTTGAGGGAGCAGAACATATCTATGACTTTTACTTTGGAGGAAAGACCAAGGGAAGGAGGAGCAAGTGTAAGTGAAGGTAATCCTCATCCCAGGAGCACAAGCGAAGGCAACCTTCGAAGCGCAAGTGAAGGCAATCGTCATCCTAGAGGTGCGAAGAGGAAAGAAAGACCTGAGAAAAAGGAATCCTCCAAGAAGAAGCAAGAGGCCAATCGAGATCGTTCATCCGGCACATCTTCTCGACAAGAGAAGAGGACACTTGAAATGGAGGAATCTATGGAATCAATGGTACAGAATGATAAACATGAAGAAGGACAGGCACCTCAACGTTCATCAAGTCGATCTCTCCAAGTCAATGAGCTACATGAAGACAAGAATGATGATGAAGTGACATCTCCTCTCCGAGAAGAAGAGACATTGCCTAAAGAAATACAAGTTAGAGAGACGAGATCTGCTATTCCAGATTGGCTGAAGGAGAGACTCACAAGGGTGATTGTGATCGAGGACGAAGATAATGTGATTGATTTAGAGAGCCTTGTTGGAAATTCTCAAGGAGTAACAGAAAGGAGGAAGGCCACTAAGATGTCCAAGATGATCAGAGATGAGACAGGATCCAGGAAATTGCAGATAGCTACACCAGCAGTGGACAAGTATGAAGGTGAAATCCTCGCAGAAGAATATGATGTAGAAACATTTGAGGTTGGTCCACTCACTGCTGAGCAAACATTGGATGAGGCAACCGATTCGTTTGAGGCACTAAAAGACAAGCTTAGGGAAGAAATGGAGAAAAATAGAAAGCTTGAGAGAGAGAGAGGTGCATGGAGAGGCTACTTTAGATCTCAATCAGCCTTTGGGGCGTCAGGATCCAGCAGTATCTCCTGTGCAAGCACTTCCCCTTGAATCAGTTGGTGAGGCAAAGAGAGTCAAGAGCTTGGTCCAGCTTATGAGCTCTTAGATTGACAAATCCCATACAGTTGCTGTTGAATTTGCAACAAGAATGATGCAGACCATCCACCGAGCTATCCAGGTTCTTGAGATCATCCACAACCTAATGATAACTGTAGTTGCTTTCGCTCATACTAAGGATGTTATCATTCCTGTTCTACAAGTAATCAAGCAAACATTAAGGAAGATCCTAGTACAAGAAAAGATAATGGATGGAGGGTCTCATAATCTACTCCAGTGGTCAACTTTACTCCAGATGAAGGAAGTTCTTTTTGAAGACATCAGCACCAAATGCCATCAAGTTGAAGAGATCATCCATCCGATCCAGGACAAGGTGTTTGAAGTGTTATGTACTATTCTTGGCAGGAGGATCGAAGTCGAGACAGATGTGGATCTTCAAGAATTAGAAGAAAGGGTCAAGGTCATCTTTTGCAAAGATGAGAATGTTATCACAGATGAACAAAGGGATCAAATGTTTGCTACCATGCTCCTGATCGAGAAAATCAAAGAACTTGAACCTGGATGGGACACGGCTCTTCTCAAGGCTTTTGATCAGGTCATCCACTTGGAAGAACGAATGAGGAATCTTCCCGAGATTCCAATTGCTGAGATTGAAGGAATCGTGTCTAGATTCATTGCATATGCTAAGAAAGAGCATTGGAAAGGAAATAAGGTTCTCGAAGAAAGGTTGTTGTAGATGATGTGGCACCCTAATTATCATTGGTCTATGTTTCCTAGATTTTTGTGCCAAATTAAATATTTGGCTATGCATTTAATATTGTTCAATAAAAAGGGGACTATTTGTAAAAAACCCTAATTAGGGTTTAGGTGTCATAATCTCAACCATTGATCTTCTTTTGATCTGGGCCGTTCATTGTAATTGAGGATGCTATATATACCCTCACTCATTTTCATTTTGTCATTAGAAAATAGAGAGATTAGATGATTTGCAATTAGAAGTTAGAGCTTTTTTTGAGAAGAAAGTTATTTTGTAGCAAGATTGAGCATTGAAGAAGGAATTCCAAGCAATTGTTGTTTATGACGGCTTTGAGATCAATAAAATATTGAAGTTATGGTGTTTTATTGCAATTCTTGTGGCTATCTTCATGGTTGTTTACTTTCTTGAATCATTCTCAATCGAAGTAGTATTTAAATTTGAAGGACTAAGTGTTGAGCTTGATCTTTGGTGAGATTCACATTCCAAACCACTAGCTTCTTGCTGATTGTAAGGACGCCTTGTGTGGTCGACTGGAAATATTTGGATTGCTTAAACCTTCAATCATTATTGAACCATTGATATGTACCTTCAAGGTAGTGTCTATGATTCTTGACGATTTGAAAATCAATAATCACCTTAGAAGATCGCATCAATCTCAGTAGAGTTGTAATTCCTTGGCAATACTGAAATTGGTCCAAGTCTAGCTTACATTGAGTCATTCTTAGGATTAGATTAGAATCTATCTCTTGCAAACCTTACCTCTTGATCTTTTTTTTTGGAATTCATTTGTATTAGGAAATTTTGTTCCTGCAATTCGGATACGTAAGGCCCCTTGATGAAACAGCATTTACAACGACCACTGGTGCTTATCCACACGTAGAGACCCTACATTAAAGAACCTTGGAGTCATCCTGATTGATCCTTTCTCGCGACATCTTCAGCAATCAGAGGCTTTATTCAAGAGAGGATAAGATACCCTTGGGTATTTTATTCTGTGTTAGGCAGTGTACAAAATACACGTCAACACTACCCTAGGAAAACCTCCCTTTTGGAAAGAAAAACCCAGCAACAAATCTCAGATCTTTATTAGTCAATAATCAGAAGTAATTTCCAATATGCTTCAGCACTTGAAGCAATCAGTAGAGAGATAAATCATAGTAGAATGATTCCTTCACACAAGAGCAGTCCAAAAGAACTTATCTGCAATATAAGTGCATGCTGACACAAGAATGAGGCGCGCTGATTCTAGGGTGAAGTTCGCTTAGCCTTGAATGGAGTTCACTCAGTCCTGAATGGAATTCACTGACCTCCAAAAGATGTTCGCTGCCCCTGCAGTCACTCGGTGATGTTCGCTGTCATCGAGATAAGGTCCGTTGTGCTCTGAATGATGATTGCTGTCTTTACATGAGATTCGCTGATCACTGAAGGTAATTCGCTGATCACTGAAGACAATCGCTGCACTCTGATGTAATTCACTTGATGGCAGATAGAAAGTATTCACTGAATTGTATATCTTAACAATGATGTTGGTATTACATATATATGAGACTCTTGCCTTCCAATTTACCTTTGGTCGGCCTTACAATGTAAGAAATTTATTACAATACAAAACTTAAAGTTGGTGACAATATGAATAGGTCAAGGTTAGCCACAAGTTACACATGCTGCCCCACTTAGGGTACAGTTAACACAAGTTGTTTAAGCCTTCTAAGGCCGGCAGGGCCATACACATGCTAAGTGTGCTAGGTCGTCCCTAGAAGGGATCCGACCTAGCTACAAATATCAATATCCTTAATGATTACAAGTTACATAATGCATTTGAGTCCAGCCCAATACAAGTAAAACTTATATTTAAATCCGAACTAGCTATTATTTCAACACTCCCTCTTAGTTAGGGAGGATTCTAGCCAAATAACAAATCATCATGGACCTTTCCATGATATCCATCTTGCATTGCCCACAAAGGATGGATCCAAAACTTTATTATGCACAGCTGCAAGAAATGAATACACACAAATATATAAATACTTATCATGAACTTCTTTCATGATATCCATCTTGCATTGCCCGCAGAGGGTGAGAAGAGGTCTTACACCTCAAAACTTCTCTATTGAGAAGAATAACCTGACACCTTGCTTTCCGCAGAAAGTGGTTCCACCTTGCATTGCCCGCAGAGGGTGCAGGAGGTCTTTCACCTCAATCTTCTCCCAGAGAAGGATCCAATGTCACCTCGCATTGCGCACAGAGGGTGACTCCACCTTGCATTGCCCACAAAGGGTGGAAGATGCAACTTAATGCATCACTAGGACTGAGACTCCCTCTCAGCCAAAGTTGTGTTCTCCACAACTCCAAGTCTCTCTCTGCAATACACAAACTTCACTCGAGCAAGAGGCTTGGTGAGAACAGCTGCAATAGTGCTGACATATTTCAGCTGAATTGCACTTTTCTGTATCATATCACAAATGTAGTGATACTAAGATTCCACATGTTTTGACCTGTCATAAAACACAGGATTAACAAACATCTTAATACAATTCTGATTGTCACAATTAATGACTGTGGGTTCCCAAAGTTGCCCAAACAACCTAGCAAGAAGCTTTGTGAAGCCACATTGCTTCATACTTGATGCAATGTACTCAGCTTCCGCTGTACTCAATGCAATTAAGGACTGATACCTGCTAGCACAAGAGATCACAACTGAACCCAACCTGAAACAAATTCCTAAAGTGTCCTTCCTATCAGTAATACATTATTCCCAATCAGAATCAAAGTAGTCTTCCAAGGAAATGACAGTGTTGATTGGATACTTCAGCCCATAGCAAACTGTTTCTCGCAAATATCTCAGGATATCCTTGGTTGCAACAAGATGAACATGCTTAGGTTTGTTCATGAACTAGCTGAAGGGCACTCACTGCATAACAAATATTATGTCTAGTGTTAACTAGATGCATTGAGGATCCAATCAACTACTTGTACTCCGATGGATCTGCAAAATCAAAGTTAGCTGCAGATAAACTCAATTTCTATAGGAGTAGAAATAGGTTTGCAATCCATCATATCAATGGCATATTTTTCTTGACTAAGGATAAGATCTTTGCCATACGTCTAGTCCTAGACAGTAATGCATTAGGCCTAGATCCTTCATTCCAAATTCAGTGGCTAATTCTTTCTTACATCTAATGATGAGACTATCTCCAAAAGTTAGAAATAAATCATCCACGTATATAAAAAAACAAAATTAGCATTTCACTATTGAATACTTTTAAAGTAAAGGTTAGAATCAACATCATTCTTGCAAGATCTTAAACTAATCGAATACTTATCAATCCTTTTTGTACCAAGCTCGAAGAGCGTGCTTGAGGCCGTATAGAGCTTTCTTCAATCTACACACATGAGATTCTCTATCTTGAATCTCATATTCTTCTGATTATTCAATTAAGAAAAGTAGTCTTTATATCCAACTTCCACCCTTTAGCTACAACATTAACTATAATGATTCTAATATTAGTATATCTAACAGCAAGAGAAAGTGTTTCCTTATAACCAAGAGCTATACATCTAGCTTCATATTTCTCAATACTTCTATTAACACAATTACTGAGGATTGTAGGGAACATGGAACTCCCTCTTGATTCTTAATATAAGATTGTGATAAGAATCAACTAATGAAAGCAACCAACTAAGTTTCCATAAAAATGAGAAATGCCAATCTTTTCCTTACTTCACTTTTACAAAATGGACCCATAGCACAATCCTTATGATCATGGCATACCTTCAAGTGAAGGAATGAACTGAGAGTTTGTATAGGCTCTTATTACCAAGCTCCCTCTGAAGCTTGAAGTCATGATAGTTCAAGACTATCTTGAATAGAAGCATCAATGTTAGGATCAAACATGATTCAATATCCCAATAGAATGAATTAACAAGAAAATTCATGAACATGTAAGATAACTTATCTCTTTATTGACAAGACTTCCTGATGCAGGGACTTCGCGAAGTCATAACTTTTGACTCGGTTGTCTAATTGGGCTGAAATTTTATGTGGAGGTGTATCTCGAGTTGATTGGATTGCCGACCGAACCAAGTTGGGTAGGGCCTCCAAAAATTCAAATTTTCAGGGCCGGATTCCTTCATCTAAGGCCTCAAAATTGGCTTTTACTTTCTTTTTCAGTTTTTTAGAAAGTTGTTTTTTTTAGTTAATTTTAAACTCATAATCTTTATGCGGTTAGAAAGTTGGAAATTTGTGTGGTAGGAATGTTTTTTAGATTTTCAGAAGATTTCGTGAATTTTGGGATAGATTTGAAAATTTCCATAAATGGCAATTTTTGGATTTTGTAAAAATCTGCCCAAAAAGGAAATTTTTTGGTGATTGTTTAAAATAGGGACTTTTTCATTGTAAAGGCAAAATGGTTGGAGTTTGCAGAGAATAATAATGAAGAACATTTGATCCAGACTTGTGTTTATTTTCTGATTATTCGTTGTTATATGGATTATGTTTTAACTGGCTACATCACTTCCATCATTGCCAACATATGCAAAGATTGCTCAAAACAGTTAGTATAACACAAGGATTTTGTACATTGCTAGTCCAAAGATTATGATCAACTTCACTCACTACACAACATTCTTTAATGTAAAAATTGTTTTCCATAACAGAGAGATAGCCGTGCCTAATCTGAACAGAAAATTAAGGCAAATGGATGATGTAATGTCCCCACTTTGAAATATAATTTAATAATAAATAATTATAATAAAATTAAAATACAAAAGAATAAAGAAGTAAAAATTAAATTAAAACATAACTAAATAATAATATTGAATATTTAATATGTGTTGTTAAATATATATAATAAAGAAGAATGTGTTAATAACTAAATAGATTAAATAATATTATTAACACCCAATGAACTGATTATGAATGCCATGATTTCTTATTGGGTAAAGAGATACCGTTTAATATTGGGAGGACGTGACTCAAGACTAAGTCATGTCTCCCCCAATGAGTGTGCCTTTTCCTTTACAATAAAGGTAAGCATGCGTGGGTCAAAGAGGATATGGGGAAGCGAAGAATATTTTAAGAGGAGAGGAAAACTATCTTCAGAAGTGGGGCCCAGCCATTACATAGGATTCTAACTAGGACGTGAATCAGGAACTGCGGATTCTATTTTGCAGATGGCCACTACAGGGGCGAACTCCAATAGCAGGCTGCGATCTACCAACAGGTAAGGGATATCACAAAGTATATGTAAATATTCTAATATATATATTAATGAATATTAGAATATATATATTAATAAATATTTTAATATATATTAGTGAATATTAATAATGAATATTAGAATATATATATATATATATATATTAATGAATATTATTAATAAATATTTTAATATATATTAATGAATATTAGAATATATATATATATATTAATGAAAATAATTAATAAATATTTTAATATATATATTAATGTATATTAATAATGAATATTTTAATATATATATTGGTGAAGATAAATAATGAATATGTTAATACATATGTTGATGAATACAAGTAACAAACATTTTAATATATATGTTAATGAATGGTTCTTAGATGTAAGGAATGTGTATAAACATAAGTAGGAAATACATATCAATGAATAGTAAGGATATATGTAAGGAATAAATGTGAATATTGGTTAATGAACATTTTATATATATTAGGGAATACATGTTAAATCAGGAATATGTACATGTGGATTATGGAATAGGAAAATGGTAATAAAAGGCAAGAATGTATTATAAATGTAATCACATGTTGGAGGCTATAGGGAGGAAACTCCCTTAGTCTAATGGAGGGATTATGATAATCCCTAGGGCAGTATATATATTGATTATTGATATGCATATGTAGGGCTTGGTTGATTAAGTTCAACCAAGAGGAGATGGATTTGGCCAGTCCACTCAGAGGACTTGGGTGATGGGAAGCATCACCCAAGGCAAGAAATGACACATGGTTTTCCTTGGAGGGCTTGGGTGTAAGAAGTTACACCCAAGACAGGAATCGAACTAACCTTCGATTTCCTGGAGGGCTTGGATGTAAGAAATTACATTCAAGACAGGAGTCGAATTCACCTTCGACTTCCTGGAGGGCTTGGAACCAAGATGGGTTCCAAGAAGGCGAGCTTCACGACCGCCTAAGGACATACTTTGTATGGCATCGTATCCTTTTTATTAGATTAAAATTATGATTATGTTAATTAAGTATTCTAAAATTCGGATGCAATTTAGATTACATATATATATATATTTATATGTCTGTTGTATTCTAACAATCCGTTTTTGCAGGATAGTGTTCTCTAGCTAGTAAAGACATTACAGTGGTATCAAAGCTTTGATCCTGCCATCCTGTAGGGTAAAGAATCTAAAGATGAATCAATGAATCATTCTAGTCAAGGAAAATGAATCTAACAATATGTGTATTCACATGTATGCTCCGTGTTTGCGGATATCCATGTGTATGCTTCATGTTTTCAATTGTATGCTCTGTGTTTGATTCATATCTAATGTGTTTGTTTGCTCCATGAGTGTCTATGACTACTATAATCATAAGTTCTTAACATTAAATATCTATGATATTGTGCAAACCATTTAAGAGGTGATGCGAAACAAGGATGAGAGAAAACTTGTCTTTAATTACACAACTATGAAATGTATAAGTAATCCATGATGAATTAATTGAGCAAACTGCCATGATAGTAATATAAGGAAGTACAAGGAGGGAAAATGGTGATGAGGTCCTCCTCTAGGTAGCCCACCTCATGGCAGTTGACTAATGGTCCCATGAGGCCAAGGGGGTGTAAGACAGAGTCCACTGCTCTTGGACTTAGAAGGGAAGGACATTCAGGGCACCCCATTGTATCTTTCCAAACTCTATCATAATTGATTATTAACAAGGGGATAAGGATGGAAGTGATGAAGGGGAATGGTGATAGGATACCTCACTAGGCAGCCCACCTCATGTTAGTTGACCGGTTGTCCCATGAGGCCAAGGGGGCTCTGGCTTTCACTCCACTCTTGGGCCTAGGGTAGAGGGTCTCTTGGACACCTCATCATCCCTCTTACTCCCACTTTCTTATGCTTGAGCTCCAATAGGGAGTTGGACCAGACCGTGGTTAAGTTAATTTATACTTAATTATCTTTCTTTAGATATTTATATTATTAGTTCCAAGGGTTTCCTAATCTGTTACAAGATCTCAATCAGGTACGCATCTTATTCCATTTGTAGTTTTACATAAAAGGGTGATTTAGGGCAAGAACTAGAGTTTTTACAAAAAGTAACAGCACGTTTATCCTATGACTGTTTGGAAAGCCATTCCATATTGGGGATCATTTTGAACATTCCATGATCATTGCTTGAGGACAACCAATCTTGAGTGGGGCGGACTGTAATGTCCTCACTATGAAATATAATTTAATAATAAATAATTATAATAAAATTAAAATACAAAAGAATAAAAAAGTAAAAATTAAATTAAAACATAACTAAATAATAATATTGAATATTTAATATGTGTTGTTAAATATATATAATAAAGAAGAATGTGTTAATAACTAAATAGATTAAATAATATTATTAACACCCAATGAACTGATTATGAATGCCACGATTTCTTATTGGGTAAAGAGATACAGTTAAATATTGGGAGGATGTGACTCAAGACTAAGTCATGTCTCCCCCAATGAACGTGCCTTTTCCTCTACAATAAAGGTAAGCATGCGTGGGTCAAAGAGGATATGGGGAAGCGAAGAATATATTAAGAGGAGAGGAAAACTATCTTCAAAAGTGGGGCCCAGCCATTACATAGGATTCTAACTAGGACGTGAATCAAGAACTGCGGATTCTATTTTGCAGATGGCCACTACAGGGGCGAACTTCAATAGCAGGCTGCGATCTACCAACAGGTAAGGGATATCACAAAGTATATGTAAATATTCTAATATATATATTAATGAATATTAGAATATATATATCAATAAATATTTTAATATATATTAATGAATATTAATAATGAATATTAGAATATATATATATATATATATATATTAATGAATATTATTAATAAATATTTTAATATATATTAATGAATATTAGAGTATATATATATATATATATATATATATATATATATATATATATATATATATATATATATATATATATATATATTAATGAATATTATTAATAAATATTTTAATATACATATTAATGTATATTAATAATGAATATTTTAATATATATATTGGTGAAGATAAATAATGAATATGTTAATACATATATTGATGAATATAAGTAACAAACATTTTAATATATATGTTAATGAATGGTTCTTAGATGTAAGGAATGTGTATAAACATAAGTAGGAAATACATATCAATGAATAGTAGGGATATATGTAAGGAATAAATGTGAATATTGGTTAATGAACATTTTATATATATTAGGGAATACATGTTAAATTAGGAATATGTACATGTGGATTATGGAATAGGAAAATGGTAATAAAAGGCAAAAATGTATTATAATGTAATCACATGTTGGAGGCTATAGGGAGGAAACTCCCTTAGTCTAATGGAGGAACTATGATAATCCCTAGGGCAGTATATATACTGATTATTGATATGCATATGTAGGGCTTGGTTGATTAAGTTCAACCAAGAGGAGATGGATCTGGCCAGTCCACTTCGAGGACTTGGGTGATGGGATGCATCACCCAAGGCAAGGAATGACACATGGTCTTCCTTGGAGGGCTTGGGTGTAAGAGGTTACACCCAAGATAGGAATCGAACTAACCTTCGATTTCCTAGAGGGCTTGGATGTAAGAAATTACATTCAAGATAGGAGTCGAATTCACCTTCGACTTCCTGGAGGGCTTGGAACCAAGATGGGTTCCAAGAAGGCGAGCTTCACGGCCGCCTAAGGACATACTTTGTATGGCATCGTATCCTTTTATTAGATTAAAATTATGATTATGTTAATTAAGTATTCTAAAATTCAGATGCAATTTAGATTACATATATATATTTATATGTCTGTTGTATTCTAACAATCCGTTTTTGCAGGATAGTGTTCTCTAGCTAGTAGGGACATTACAGATGAATTCAGAAAAACTTTGCCAATCCAAAATATTACAAAATCCATAAGCAAGGTATATAAGCCAAATTGTCTTTCCAGCCAATGCGTAAAATCAAATATGAGTATCAACCACTCAAAAGATACACAATGTAGTTGAACACAAAATGTGATCAAAAGAACTAAGTTAGATACCTCATTGATCTTAGGTTTCATCATCAAGAGAATACTTATTTCAAAATGTAATAGGCAGTATTGAAGAGATAGATATCACAATGAATATTATGTAAGGAGGACAATGAAAGTCATGACAGAAAAATACATTAGAGCTAAAAGCAGTCCTCTACACGAGCAACAGAGCAAGGCTACAATGAAAGTATAACAAAGATCATGAGAGCTTTACGAAGAGCTGATGAGAACCAAGAGTTGCATAGTCACAGCCCTACATGACAACCTTATCCAAACATAAAACACTCATAGACCAGAAAATACAGTCCATACGATGTTAAAAGATTTGATGCAAATCAAGAGACACACCATAAGAGTATATAATTCTAGAGCAGCAAGACTATTGAGCATTTTCGATAGAATACAGTGCATCAGAACGAGGCAGCAAGTATCATAAAGGATCAGATCATAATATGAAGATAGTAAGGCCATCATTAGGCATAGCTACTGAATAGGATGACTAAACATGCCTATCACACCAATGATTAAAGGACACTATTCATTATATGTTTTCAACTGATGTTCCACATTTCTAAATCTCCTATAAATTTCATTCATCTTTCAATCTTCCTATTTATGCTTGCTGGTATATACAAAATGACTTTTCTTATATTTTCCAACCATAGCTAATATTGTGCATACCTATCTGTTATTTACTTATGCCAATAATGAAATCTTAAAATATTTTCAATTAAGATGAATAGATTGTTAATTTGTGTTGTATGGTCTACTTCCCATAGACTCCATGAGACTCCTCTTCGCTATTCTGCTAAACCTTGTAGAATGGAAGATTTAATGTGCCAAGGGCGCATGACACAATCTACACACGGCTCCCTCAAGGCTTTCTACCTGTCTTGGGACATTTTCGCAATGTGACTGATTTACTCTGCCTTTCCCACACACACTCCCTATCTTAGCAAGTATTAGAGAAAAACAAAGAAACAGATCACTGCAATCTATGGGTTAAGAATTAAATTCAATATGGCATTATCCAGTGACTTACTTAGTCCTATGTGTGAATTGTCCACATTTTATTGTTATCATTATAGTAGTAATATATTGCTAATATATTAGTATATAGCAATATTATATCAGATTTGATTAACCTTATGAGCTTCAGATTTTATTAACATCATTATGTTATTTGTCATCTTTATATTTTATTAGATTAACCATATTACTATGTTAATATGTGACTGAATTAAAATATTGTATTACATTAACAGTGTGACAGTTATTATATTATATTAGTAGCACCCTATTGTATTAACAACATGGTATTCTATTTGCTAGATCATAATGTATCAATCTTACTAGATTAAATTGCAATGCTCATACCGTAACGTATTCCAGTGACTATGACTGCAGACCACTTTTTATTTCCTACCCGTATTCCTTTTTATCTTATTTCCTCTCCATTCCCCCGATGCCCTCCCAAAATGATTGGGAGCCTTCTTATACTATTATTTGCAAAAAATGTGTTCCTTCCTATCCAACCAATGTCTCCTTTCATTGGTACATTGCATGACTTAATAGATTTGTTAATTCTAATAGGATCGTTGGGTGATTACAGATTGGGTTACTACAGATCGTCTTTTGCTAAGATCAGATTATTAATACGTAACTGATGTTAGTTGCTAATCAGGTAGCAATATTGTTGAATTAATATTGCAATTAAATAATCATAATGGATAAATACTCATAACCGTAATAATCATAATGGTAATGAGTGATTATAATCATAAGGAATAAATAATATTGCTTAAGACAAATATGTATACTGTCATATGATGATTGTGTTACATCAGCAAGGTTGATTAAGACTTAGGAATTGATATTTATAGTATAAAGGAATTAATACATCTGATTGAAGGGTTGGGGCATGACAGATGGACAGTATCATATGGATATCATTAATAAACAAGAATATTAACAAGGAAATGAATATGAATAAACAAGGATATTAATAATAATCATTAAAAAAAAAATTATTAATTGTAAGTAATATTTAGATAATTGTAAATTGTGGATAGCATTGTAAAATAATATATATTTAGTTAATAATAAATCGTGGATAATTCTTTAATAGTAATTTGGGAATAATAAAATAATAAGAATATACTGAAATAATTAAAGTAAAAATGAGCATATATATGAAATAATATAAGGGTCATTACACGTAGTCAAATCCTATTTCAAAATGGGAACATTACAAAGAGGCTGTAGGGGGAATACTTGGATTCCTCCCAAGACTATCATCAAATCTATTCCCCTTGGCCCTAGATAATACCCTATGTGTTAGTTTTAGGATCAGACTGTAGCAAATAACAGATAGACAATTCAATGCACACAAAGAACACCTAACTACCCTAGGAAAACCTCCCTTTTGGAAAGAAAAACCCAGCAACAAATCTCAGATCTTTATTAGTCAATAATCAGAAGTAATTTACAATATGCTTCAGCACTTGAAGCAATCAGCAGAGAGATAAATCACAGTAGAATGATTCCTTCACACAAAAGCAGTCCAAAAGAACTTATCTGCAATATAAGTGCATGCTGACACAAGAATGAGGCGCGCTGATTCTAGGGTGAAGTTCGCTTAGCCTTGAATGGAGTTCGCTCAGTCCTGAATGGAATTCGCTGACCTCCAAAGGATGTTCGCTGCCCCTGCAGTCACTCGGTGATGTTCGCTGTCATCGAGATAAGGTTTGTTGTGCTCTCAATGATGATTGCTGCCTTTAGATGAGATTCGCTGATCACTGAAGGTAATTCGCTGATCACTGAAGACAACCGCTGCACTCTGATGTAATTCACTTGATGGAAGATAGAAAGTATTCACTGAATTGTATATCTTAACGACGATGTTGGTATTGCATAGATATGAGACTCTTGCCTTCCAATTTACCTTTGGTCGACCTTACAAAGTAAGAAATTTATTACAAAGTTGGTGCCAATATGAATAGGTCAAGGTTAACCACAAGTTACACATGCCGCCCCACTTAGGGCACAGTTAACACAAGTTGTTTAAGCCTTCTAAGGCCGGCAGGGCCATACACATGCTAAGTGTGCTAGGTCGGCCCTAGAAGGGATCCGACTTAGCTACAAATATCAACATCCTTAATGGTTACAAGTTACATAATGCGTTTGGGTCCAGCCCAATACAAGTAATACTTATATTTGATCTGAACTAGCTATTATTTCAACACTGTGAACCTTCTCAAATCCTTCGTGTAACCTTTCCTTATGATGCATGAAGAAGTTACCACCTGTTAATGGGCATAGTTGGGTTTATCCAAATCCACCAAGATCGAGGGATGCAGTTTGGGAGAAGCCGAAGGAGGGATGGATCAAGATCAACATTGACAGATCGTCAATAGGAAATCCAGGACCCTCAGGAGCTGAATGCATTGCCCGAGATTGGAGCGGGAATACTATAGCTATAGGCACCCAGATATTGGAGGATGGAACGAATAACAATGCTGAAGTCATAGAGGCTTTGCTCACTGTATACTTGGCGAGCAGTTTGGGCATTGAACATCTCCATCTTGAGGGCAATCAAAAACAGATCTTCTCAAGCATGGACGTTGAATAAAATAATCAAGTTAATTTGTGAAAAATTATCATTATTTCAAAAATTCAAATTATCCCACGTATATAGAGAGGCCAACTAAAATGCTGACACTCTCTCGAAGTGAGGGGCATCTTTAAGCCAAGGTAATAATGAAGTCCAATTTGATGATTTCCAAGGCATACAATGGGAGGAGCTGGATGTACGATGGCCCTCAGGAGATGCTAGAAGCAAGCAACATTAATAGTGACAAAACACAAGGAATGCTTGGAATAGGCAATGGAATGAAAAGAGATCAGTATTCATCTTGACAAGCCAGTCAGAAAAGAAAGGTAAACTCATTGTTTGCAGAGGGTGCGGAAGGGCCAAGTTCAGGGTAAGAATGGACGCAAATTTCTGCCTCCAGACCTGGGGCAGTAGCACCAATAGCGGATTGAAAAAAATATTTACATTCGAAGACCCTTTCTTTTAACAAGGAGTGAAAACACTTCTGAGTGGCAATTTTTTGAAAACAAAATACAAATATTGCACCAACACAGATGTTGCCTTGATGAACCTGGCATGGTGCCTCGAGCTGGGAGAGGACAACCTTAATAAAGTGATGGAGACCTGTGTGCGAGAAGAGTGGTGTTGAGGTATGGATGTTTTCATTGCAATGGCGGTGCCAGGTCATGGTTTTAGAGCAAATGGAGGGGAATGGATGGATGTCCCAGATTTCAATCCATCTCTGCGATCATTCTTCTTCTAGAAGGCATTATCTGACAAAGAAGGGCGTCGGGCAAAAGCTCTAGCAAGATGCCAATCCCTCAAGCAATATGTGCAGGAGTGGGAGGAGGACCTACAGCAAGGAACGTTGGAGGGTGCGCTAAAGAAAAGAAGGAAGTGGGCATTCAAGGAGGACTTCTGGGAGGTATACCAGGAGAAGAAAGAAAAAATTTCGTAATGTTTTATGATCCAAATTTTGTAATTTTTATGCAGACGGGGTTAGATTACACTCATTATAGTATGACTATAATTTTGTATGTAGATGACAAAGGGGAACAGATAGCATTTTTTGTATTGAAATTTTTTGGGTCATTGTAAACGAGGGATTACTTGTGTAGAAACCAAGAATCGAAGATACATACTTTTGTAGAATGGGTAGCTATGATAATGTGATTGAAATTTTCTATGAAGATGTCAAGGGAAATCAGTATGAACTGCTAGTTTAGGGATATTTTTGGGGGGTAAAGCAGAAGAATGATTATCTGTGGAAAAGCCACAATACGAAGATGTAAACCTCTAACTATTTCAATAATAATAAAAACATACTTCACCGATCAAAAAAAATGATGCATCATGATGTTTCCATCTCTTCTACTTCAAACCAAACTGCAAACATGTGCTAGTGTTGGTCTTCTTTCATGGTCCCACTGCTACATCTTCATCCAATTCATGTTTCTTTGAGTGGTCCTTCACTCACATGGCTATTTATAGTCACACTACACCTTAAGGCTGGGAGATTTAATCATGTTAATTTATCACTTAAAGGCATTTTTATGCTAGCACTCATCTTTAATTACTAGTTATACTTACTAGATCCTCTTGAACTATTTTGATTATTTGTGGACATCAGCATGATTTCCTTCTTTCTTTTCTTTTTATTTGCACAGAAGCAACCACCTTTAGTAAAGGTCAGAAGAATAATGAAGATTTTACAATATAAGCTAACTTAGCTAGATTACCATGAAAAAACTTGTGGCTATTATTATAAAAAGGTATAGAAATAGCAACCTAAGGCATTGCGAATAGAATTTAAGAGCTAAAATGACAGATAAAGCTGATTGTTATGCACAGTAACATGCAGTGTCAATTAAATTTTTCTATTAATTGTCTTTACTCATGTAATTTTTGTGTCACTAACTTTGACATGGTATCTGAGCCATTCTAATACCAAGTTCATAATCAATCATCCTATTGATGATTATACTTTTATGATGAAGAATAGATTGTGCACGTGTGAACTATAAAGTTGCTTTTTGTTATTAAGGTGAAAGTGTCTGGGTATCTTCATACTTTTTGTTTTGATGGTTAAATGAAGATTGCAAATTCAGATCAAGGGGTTTTTTCCTATGCTACCCCGAATTTCCGGGATGGGGACGGCACGGGACGGTGGCACGAGTTTCCGGGACAGCAAATTTTTTTGCCAATTTTGGGGACGGCATGGGGATGGCAAAGGGGACCGCTATATAAAATATAGGGAAAAGTTAAAATATATAGGGATATTTAATTTTTCATATGAAAAATAGATAAAGCATGTATATATACATTATATTCATAAGAAAACATGAATAAAGAAGCTATATGTACATTATAGAACCTTAAAATACCACATTTGTGTTCAGAATTCATTGTCAGTACTCAATATACATTCATAATTCAAACTTCATTGTCAATACTCAATATGCATTCATAATTGAAAATTAATTGTCAATATGCCAGCAATTGTTTGATTTGCTGAAAATTTGATTGCTCTACCTAAACAATTATTGCCACAAATAATTGTTTTTATCGCTCGTAGCGCATATGCTTCCCTTTTAAATATATGGATATCATATGGTAAGAGATGAAATATATATATCATTCCCTTTTAAAGTTTCAAATATATCATATAGTCAAACATGAAATATGACAACAATATTATGAATTATCACATAGTCAAAACTTATATTAATAATTTAATATCGCTGCCTTTTAAATTGTTGTTATTGGAGCCTAATCAGACTTGGAGGTTAAATTTTCCCCACTTTTATCAGCACAATTACCCCCCAAATTATTCAACGCGGTTTGGGGGCAGCGCCCCTGTCGTGGTACAAGGCAGGGTCAAGGGGTAGCGCCCCCGCGGGGGTTTACGGGGGCAGCGCCCCCAAAAGCTCAAATGACTTTAATTATTTTATTTGCATTTAATTGATTTCGGGCAAATAATTTGAGGCCCACATTAGGAAAAAAAGTAATTTAAAAATATGACATTTTTTTCATGTTTTTAACTAACCCCAGCCGTGGGGGACGTCTAGCCGTCCCCCCATTTCTGGGACATCCCCAGCAAATTCCCACAGTTTGGGGACAGGGGGGAAACGTCCCCTAGCCGTCCCCAAGTCCCCGAAATGTCCCCGGGACCAGGACGGGGGTTTTTCAGGCCAGGGACACGTCCCCAGGTTACATAGGTTTTTTCATGATTGCAGACCAGAAGAAAGAGAACAACGAATTCAAAGGTTTTAAAGGTTCTATGGTAGCTATGTAAATACCATAGAACCAAGGAGAATTGTAGGTGTGCCCACAATGGCCACACAAAGCCAAAAGTGTAGACAAGGAAAGAGTGTGAGAATCACAGAGTCACTTGGAAGACAACAAATTTCAAACACAATGCCATGGATGATCAATGCCCACCATATGAATGAAAGCGAGCAAAGGATTTGTCAATGTGTGGCAACAGACAGTACAAAATTCTTTATTTACATCTTTTTTGATTGGAGATGGTTCTACAGTGAAAAAACAGATCAGAAAGGACCACAACAAATACATGGGCATCCCCTATTGAATGCACATACCTGAAGGACTAAGTGGCTTATATGCATGGTTGTTATGTGGCTCAAAGGAGTTGCAACTATAAATGTATGCTGAAAGTTTCTAGAAAGGCATGCAAAGGCACAATTTAAAGACAGAGCAATAAAATGTGGAGTGGAAATGCACCTTGTGGCAAACCATGAACAACAGCAAAGGTGATCGTAGCTACAGAAGAAAAGTTGATTGAGTCAGTACGAGACAAATAAATTAACTCCATAATTCACCGACCTTGAACTTCCACTCAGAATGGTCAAATTATGTTATTTGTTGATAACTTGATATACACACAAAACTAGTTAAAATTTATGACTAGTCAGATAAATCATAATCAGACCGTGTACAATCTCTAGCCTTGAATCTTCTCTCAAAATGTAGAATATCTTGAGATGGCTTTAGAAAGGCATTTACCAACAGCTGGGTACTAGTAAGAAATTTTGCTGTAGAGATAACCTCCAAGTTAACCAACAAATAGAAATAGTCAACCAAAATATGAGAAGACATGCTAAGATCATGTATTGCAACCAAACAAACACTCTGGAGGGAAATTACTCTAGTGCTGTCATCCTATAATAACAGTGTACAATCAGTTAAAACCATGAACCATTACAAGGTAATGAATGGATTTAAAGTTTAAAGTTTAAACCTCTCATACCAATTACTCTAAAGCTCCAGAATGAGAGGGTAATTTCAAAGTATCACATCAAATCTTAGATGAGATGTATAAAGTTCTACGTATCACATCAAATCTTCGAAGAGATGTACAAAAATTTTAAATCACATCAATCTTAGAAGAGATGCACAAACAAAAAAAAGAATGTACAAGGCTTTGTCATGACATTTCCACAACGATTCCAGGTTTTGAAGCCTGCCTTGTCCTTCCAGACCATTACTGACTGCCTCATAGTCACTCAGCACTATTTTCACTTTAGCCAGTGACAGGTCAGGGTAAAAGTAAAGAGTATCTTGTGTGTTGTTGGCTGAGTCGATAGATTCACCTTGGAAGAGGTTTCCATTGATCCGGTTTATGTCAATGGCACATCTATCATGGGTGATTGCACTAACTGTAGTTATCCACAGAGGAAGGGTATGGCCCCCATTGCCTTTGGTGCAGTTTACAAATATAGAAATGCATATTATTTAATGAGTATACCCTTACCATTGTTTATAAGGAATATTTCATGAATTTGGCATATCATTTCACATAAGAAAGAATTAGGAAATTATATTAGAACTCTCAAATAACCAGGTACATTTGACTAAAAAGTACAAGTTACTATAGTTTATGCCTTGCCATTAGCGGGGAATATATTTTAGAAAAGAATATTTAAATTGATTTGGCAATATTAGACATAACCAATCACAAGTTTATCAAATGAAACATTTAAGATGTTTAAACTTATTTCTGATATTTTTATTTTTGCAAGTTGACTTGAAATATTGAGAATAAGTTTTAACCTTGTGAAAGCTACTGCCCCCATATTTCAGGACCATTGGATGTAATTTAATTTAACAGCGGTGCTCATCTTTTAGCATATGCATGATATGTGGTATTCTGAATTTAAATCCTGATTTTTAGGCTGCTAATATGTATATATTTATGATTTTTTATTTTTTTTGCGTGGACATACCTGACCACCAAAAAAATTGCCATACCAGCATACCATTAACAAAATCATGCCTGATTCCAATTCAGCAATTTAAGAAATAATTAGAATAAGCAAGAAACAAGAAAAATAACAAATGATGTTATAAAAGGGATATGCTATGGCTCAGGAAGAACCTTGTTAATGAAAACAATAAATTTCTTGTTCAAGCACACGTAACAAAGCACTATCAGAGAGCTGAAGGAAATTCTCAATAGAAGAAATTTGTCTTTTCTCTTTTTTGGAGTTTGTTATTCTTTGAAGTCATTGGCTTTTCAAACATTTTAAATTTGTACAGCTCTTCACAGAGTCAAATAGACTCATTGGGACGAACTGTAGGAATGAAAGTGTTGTGAAAGGACCTTCAGTTTTTAACAATCTAGTGTAGATTTTTTTTTGCAAGTGCCACGCCTTATTGACATTGTTTTGGCCCTTTTCAAGGAAGGCCTTCCTCAAAGTAATTAGGATCCAGTTTGCTTCATATTTTTCCTACTAGAGAGGATGCTTGAGTTGCAAGAGCCCTTGTAACTTATGGTCATGACACCAAGATTGGACCAGGTGGAGGAAGTCCAAGATAGAGCAAAGAGAAGAAAGTGAAGGACTCTGTAATTGGCAATGTAATTTGTCAGATGTGAGATACACATCTTTTGTACCCCTTGTTTTCAGCATCATCAAATTTGGAGATTCCGATAGTCTCAACCTTGGGGAGATCTACAAGTGCATTGATAGAATGCTTGGTCAGATGAAGGATGGCGTTCATGAGAGAACCCACCCTACAATTATACCACAAGCATATTTAGCTCACTATTCAGTGAAGCTGGAAAAGTTGAGCACCTCTAGGTCAATAAGGATTGGAGCAGATGGAGTTTGTGAGAGAGAAAGGAAAGAAGGTGAACGAGACGGGAATCAATAATGTATTTTGGTCAAATTTGAGATACATGCATCTTTTTATTCATTGTTTTCAACATCATCAAATTTGGAGATTCTAACGATTTTAGCCTTGGGGAGATCAAAGCACTATCAGAGAGCCGAAGGAAACTCTCAATAGAAGAACTTTGTCTTTTCTCTTTTTTGGAGTGTGTTATTCTTTGAAGTCATTGGCTTTTCAGAAATTTCAAATTTGTACAGCTATTCACAGCATCAAATAGACCCATTGGGACAAACTGTAGGAATGAAAAAGTGTTGTGAAAGGACCTTCAGATTTTAACAATCTATTGTAGATTTTTTTTGCAAGTTCCACACCTTATTGACATTGTTTTGGCCCTTTTCAAGGAAGGCCTTCCTCAAAGTAATTAGGACCCAATTTGCTTCATATTTCATCCTACTTGAGAGGATACTTGAGTTGCAAGAGCCCTCACAGCTTATGGTCATGGCATCAGATTGGGCCAGGTGGAGGAAGTCCAAGATAGAGCAAAGGGAAGAAGGTGAAGGAGACTTATTGGCAATGTTTTTTGTCAGATGTGAGATACACATCTTTTGTATCCCTTGTTTACAGCATCATCAAATTTGGAGATTCGGATAGTCTCAACCTTGGAGAGATTTACAAGTGCATTGATAGAATGCTTGGTCAGATGAAGGATGGCATTCATGAGAGAATCCACCCTACAATTCAACCACAAGCATATTTAGCTCAGTATTCAGTGAAGTTGGAAAAATTCAATGCCTCTGGCTCTGGGTCAAAAAGGATTGGAGTAGATGAAGGGAGTTTGTGACACGGCAAGGGAAGAAGATGAAGGAGACGGGTGTCAATAATGTATTTTGGTCAAATTTGAGATACATGCATCTATTGTATTCATTGTTTTCAACATCATCAAATTTGGAGATTCTAACAATTTTAGCCTTGGGGAGATCTACAGGTGCAATGAGAGCATTCTTGGTCAAATTAAGGTTTTTGACCTTGAGAGAGACCCCAGCCTACAGTTCTACGGTCTACCATGAGCATATTTAGCATCAATGGCAGAAGCTGAAACCCCTAGATCAAGAAGGTTGTAGTGGACACAAGCAAGTTGCAAATGTTCTACCACACTTCACTGGCATTGTTTCAGTCGTTTTCAAGGAACTCCTCAAACCAATTGAAACCTGGTTTGCTTCATACTTCGTTCTACTAGAGGGGATGCTTGAGTTGTGATAGCCCTTATAATCATGACAAGTGATCAATCCCAAGATAGAGCAGGGGTAGAGGTTGACAGAGATTGTGGTTATTAATATTTTTAGTCAAATAGAAGATAAATCACATCTTTTGTGGCCCTTGTTTTCAGAGTTATTTAATGTGGGGATTTTGGGAGACATCTACAAGCACATTGATAGCAATCCTTGGTCAAATGAAAACCTCTATTCATGAGAGAGACCCCTCCCTGCAGTTCTACATTGATCATACTCAGCCCATTATTCACCAGAGGTAGGAGAAGCTGAACAACTCTCCACATAGCTACATATGTGTTGGACCCAAAGTGGTCTGTGAGAGCCTTGAAAAAATTGTTTACCTTGACAACCACAAGGTGAGGAATGGCCTCATGTAGGCTCTCAAGTAAATGCATAGTCTAGAGGAAGCTTGATTGATCAGAGCTCAATGGATTAAATTTACTGAAGTCAATGGCTACAAGAATTCTACAAAAATTAACAAGCACACTTTGGAACAGTAAAGTTCAATTAGTTGGTAGAATCTGTGGACACCGAGATTGTTTTGCATGCTTGCCATTCACTCCTCCCACAGGCTTCCAGCTCCTGTGTTGATGTGGAAAATTAGGCCACACATAGCTTCATCTACTTTTTTAGGAGGAATAGACATACCTCTAAGAGAGCAGAAAAGCTTGTTGTTATACATAGAGCCTTGCATCCTGTTGATCCAAGAGACCTGAGTACAAGCAGAGCCTGATGCCATGATAGCATGTAGAGCTTGACAAGCCACAACAGGTTGATGAGGAGAAGGATGTAGAGCCTGATCCAAGACACTTGAGTACAAGCAGAACCTGATGCCATGATAGTATGTAGAGCTTGACAAGCCACAACAGATGCATCTTGTTGATCCAAGACACCTGAGTACAAGCAGGGCCTGATGCCATGATAGTATGTCGAGCTTGACAAGCCACAACAGGTTGACAAGGAGCAGGATGTACAACCAAGATTGGTTGGGTTTATGCTGCAGGATACAGTTCAAATTGATGAACAGTTCCATGCTATCCATTGGATGATGACTCCAGTTTTATGCTTGTTGCTCAAACTAACTATGCATATCTTCTTTTAGTATTGTTATTTTTCAATTTGATGTCTATCACTTTTAGTTGTGATTCTCAGCTAGTTTTTACTTAGTAATAAAAAATTTTAATTCATAAATGTCATTATGAATACCAAATGGATTATTGGACCACTTATTTAAGTTATTTTCACATACTTAAGCTACTTCACAAGTTTTAAATTTTAAATCCTCTTTTTTCTATATAATAATACTTTATCATCCATCCCATTGCCATCCCCGAAATCCAAGCAATTTTTTTATGTTCCCTGAAAACCTGTCCCCCCATCCTAGACATTGCAATACTGCTGTCAACATTTTTCTTCTTGATCAGTAACACTGTCGTCGGCATAAATTGCCTGTTGTTATGTTTGATAATATTTGTTATCCGACAATATATTAATTAATTGTATTGAGTGGGTTGTCAGTCTCGGGTAGTTATGTGTCGGTTGGTTGACGGTTGTGTACCTCTCAGCAACCGTCGGGTCCTTTAAATATGTCGTTCGTGTACTACCAAGGAAGGGGCATGGTATTGTCGGATCTATTGTAATCCTTGGCCGACCATCCTTGGTCTCTTCTCTGTAATAATTGAATGTGCGAATAAAGATATATTTTACTACCGTGTCTAGTATGCATTTCCATGTACATTATTATTTCCTATATTTAATTTAACAATTGTATCAGTAAACATTTTGGCGCCGTTGCCTTTAAAGAAATCGAGTCAGCCTTGAGTGATTCATGTCCGTAGATCCCACCAAAGGTGAGAAGAGGCCACAGGGTGGTCAAGACCAAGCGATTAGGCGATCTGCCGCCCTCGGTCGGAGGGAGCACAGAGACGAGTCGAAGCCTGGAAGTACTCGGAGTGTTGGGACGTTGGAGGTGGACGTGTAGAGGACATGCGCGTGACTGAGAGTGCAAGGAAAGCACCAGAACGTAGCGGTTAGAATAGTTCACTCAGGTCTAACACACCTGGAAGTACTCGAAGTGTTCGGACACTGGAGGTGGACGTGTAGAGGACGCGCGCGTGTCTGGGAGTGCAAGGAAAGCACCAGAACATAGCGGTCGGAACAATTCACTCAAGTCCGACACACCTGGAAGTACTCGAAGTGTTGGGGATGTTGAAGGTGGACGTGTAGAGGACGCCTGCGTGGCCGAGAGTGTAGGGAAAGCACCGAAACGCAGCAATCGAAACAGTCCACCTAGGTCCAGCACACAAGGCGAATACACACGTACCTTCCAAGTGAAAACAATGTTGAACACCCAAGAGAAGCAGAAACTGCCGAAGTTCATGGGAGACGAGTCGAAGGACCTGGTACAGCATTGCAGAACATGCATAACCATTTGGGAGGCAAATGGCCAAGATGACAGGGACTCCTGGCTGAAGGCATTTCCCGCCACCCTTCGGGGGATCGTCATTGACTGGTACACAGACCTTGACGCCCAACACAAGATGAGATGGAGTGATCTAAAGAGGGCGTTCCAAGAGGAATTCAAACTCTTGAGGGATGATAATGAGATCGTGGCCGAAATCTATAATACTAAGCAAAGGAAAAATGAGAGTGTACGCGCTTACAACTGTAGGCTCAAAGAACTGTTGAACAAGATGGAAAACCAGCCAGCCGACGGGTTGAAGAAGAGGTGGTTCACGGAGGGATTGATACCCTCACTGCGCAAGAAGATGAAAGTAGTGCCTCCGTCCTCATACGTCGATGCATACAATCTAGCGATGGACATCAAGAGTGAAAATAAAACCTCCTCCCGAGAGAAGAGAAAGACCAATGATGATGAGAGCACCGAAGGTAGCAGTGACGAAGAATCCAAAACCGTACGAGCCCTTCGACGGGATATGTTGAGAATGATGAAAGAATTGAAGGCTGAGAAAGGAACCAGCAATGAAGGTAATGAACTGTGGTGTATTGAGTGCAAAAGGGAGGAGCACACGAAAGGCAATTGTCCTAGAAATATGTTTTGTGAAATTTGCCAAGTGCTGGGGCATTCAATCAAGGAGTGCCCATACAATTTGAAGATGAGAAGTACACAAGTACTCTTCACACAGGGAGAGTCCAGCCCATCAAAATCACAGAATGTATCACCAAGTGGTTATGGAAATCAATGAGGGCGAAACCAAATACAGTATGACTTCAGAGGACGTCCTATCATACAGTGCATACAATGTAGTGAATGCGGACACTTTGCAAGAGACTACCATAACAAGAAAGATAACATACAATTATTGTGCAAATGGTATGGACCTGGTGACCATGAAGACACAAACTGTCCGAATCAGAAGGGTATTAATATGCTGGACATGGAGGAACAAGAGGACATAGTTTTGGCAATCACAAGAGCATAAACAAAGAAGGCGATGTATTCAAACTCTAGTACAGAAAAGGAACAAGCCGAAGTAGAACAAGTAACTTCCAATAGAATTGCAAGTATGTCATTGCAGAAGTCAGAGAAGAACATAGTCCGGCAATTGCTACAAACAACCGTACCCATCAAGGTGGCAGACCTTCTTCAAACTATGTCGCAACTGAGAATGGAAATTGCCAACACAGTCAGTGACGACACAGTCATCCAGAAACAATATAAGCCACACGAGGAGGAACTAGCGGGAAAACCATCAGCCGAAGGGAATAAGTCCAGTGATCCAATGTTGTTGACGGTGAGCATCGGGAGGAAGTTGGCGGTCGTCAAGATGGAAATAATGGGGAATAAGTTGACAAACACCATTGTCGATGGAGGCTCAGGGGTAAATGTACTGCCAGAAAACACATGGAAATGTTTGGGGAAGCCGAAGCTTTGGTCGCCAACCTTCCACTTGGTAGGTGCCGACCAACACGACATCCAGCCGTTGGGAACATTGATGGCACAAAAAGTAATGATTGGGACACAACAATTTTTCTTGGACTTTGTAGTCATCCGGTTACAGAAGAAGGCATACGATGCACTCCTCGAGAGGAGATGGTTGATTACCGCCAAGGCGAATCATAACTGGAAGCGAAACACACCCTTGATCGAGAGTGACGGGAGGAAGTACATCATTGACTTGAGGAACCAGGCGGTGAGTGAAGAACTGGCACCCTCGGACTTTGAGTCTTAAGGGTGGAGAGTTAGGTATGGACGGAGGGACGAAAGGCATGAAACCAAATGATGAAGCGGTGCTCGAACTGGAAGATTGCTTTGAGGATGAGACGAGTTCTCTTAATGGATTATTTCACTGGCAGATGGAGGATTATGAAGTCTTCCACCCCGACTGTAACATGCTACAAATTGGCCAAATTGAGGAAGTGCAAAGTTCGTCGTACGATATTCATCTATGCACATCCAGCGTTGGTGTGTCTGGGTTGTACGAACAGTTGCCAAGTGAGCCTGTACCATATGAACAGAGGCCGCTGAGTGGGAATGGGGAAGTATCTAAGGTGTATGAAGAAGACTCACGCGGCGAGGATCAAAAATTGGATGTTGTAGAGCTTGGTGGAGATGCCCCGAAGAAGTTAATACTATACGCTAAACGGTTCACATCAGCCGAAAGTAATTCAGCCGTATGGTTCAAATCAGCCGAGAGTAAATTGACCATACAACCCATAAGAATCGAGAGTACATGGAGCGTACGGTCCACAGGAACCAAGAGTGAAGTTGCCAAAGGATTGTCACTGCATGCCAAGAGTAAAGTTTTTGAAGAATTGTCACCGTACGTGGAGAGTAAAGTTGTCGAACAGTTGACTAAGTCCATATCGTACGTCGTACGGTTCAGAGAAGAAAAGAGCAAGTTGGCTCTTGAGAGTCCAAGTTGCGTCGACGTGATGAGGTTACCACACGAAGCTAAGAGCCCCAGCTACACAGTACATACTAGAGAAACGGAGTGCTAGAGATCCGTACAGTCAAGGGAGCCAAATTGCAAAGCATACCCATAGGCCAATCCGTACGAGTGAGTAAGTGCTACGCTCAAAAAGTTGTGTGGCCATACGAGCAAGTGTGGAGGCGGCCGTATAGAAAACCCATAAGTATACCATACGTGAAGAAGAGAAGGTCGTACATGAGTACATTGTACGTGCGAGTGTGGAGAAGGTCGTACAAAAAAACCATAAACATGTCATACGGCAGGCGAGTGTGGAGAAGGCCGTACAGAAAAATCATAAACAAGTATATGAAGGAAAAGTTGAACCGTACGCAAGGATTGCTAGGCCGTACGAAGGAAGAGTTGCACCGTGGGAGAGAAAAGTTGAACTGTACACAAGGATTGCTAGGTCGTACGAAGGAGGAGTTGCACCGTACGAGATAATTATTGAGCTGTACAACGGAAGTATCGTACTGTGCGGTGGAAGTGTTGAGTTGGATGAAAGGAGTCTCAAGCCACACACCTATGCATTGTACAGCCAAGAGAGAAGCACAAGCCTGTACGAAAGAACAAGTCTGTAAGCAAGGAGGATAAGCCCATATGTAAGGAGAACAAGTCAGAAAACACAATACCCATACGGAAGAATACGCCTTGATCAGAATTTTGACTTCATTGGCCTCGTTCCTGACGTCTTAAAAAAGCAGAAAATTGATGCACGTGAGGGGCGCTGCGAGGGGTGTTGCCCTCGACCCCGCAAGGGGCTCTGCCCCTTGACCCCATTGGGGGCGTTGCCCCAAACCCCCATTTGATTTGGTAGGTACACTACAATTTGGGGGTGTCTAGTCGAAGTCACTGTCTGTCGTTAGTCCTCCAGAATATCACTTGATGTTTGCTTGTCGTCTGGAAGTTGACTTTTCTTTTGGGGGGGTTGATGTTGTCGGCATAAATTGCCTGTTGTTATGTTTGATAATATTTGTTATCCAACAATGTATTAATTAATTGTATTGAGTGGGTTGTCAATCTCAAGTAGTTATGTGTCAGTTGGTTGACGGTTGTGTACCTCTTGGCAACCGTCGGGTCCTTTAAATATGTCGTGAACTGCCAAGGAAGGGGCATGTTATTGTCGGATCTATTGTAATCCTTGGTCGACCATCCTTGGTCTCTTCTCTGTAATAATTGAATGTGCGAATAAAGATATATTTTACTGCCGTGTCTGGTATGCATTGCCATGTACATTATTATTTCCTGTATTTAATTTAACAGTTGTAGCGGTAAACAAACACTTGTATCACTTACCAAAAATATACAAAAATTATGTAATTCTTTTGACAACTAGGCACTAGGCAAAGTTGTTTGGGTTGTTATATATGTACATATGTACATTACGTACATATATATGTATGTATATACATCTGTGTATATATACATATACATATACATATATAAACACATACATGTGTATGTGTACGTGTACGTGTATGTGTATGTGTATGTGTATGTGTATGTGTATGGGTATGTGTATGTGTATGTGCGTGTGTATGCGTATGTGGGTGTGTGTGTCCATGTGTATGTGTGTGTGTGTATATATGTGTGGGACGCGGCTAATCTAGCTCCAAAACGGCTGACTAACCTTTGTGTTATACACATAATTGAAAAATAAAAGACGCGGCTAATTTTGCCGAGCACGACCGAGATCTGTAATTTTCAACTTACCCTCGTGTTATGTGGAAATCGTGGCTTTTTGGAGCCAGATTAGCTACAGCCACATGTATATGTGTGTGTGTGTGTGTCCGTGTCTGTGTCTATGTGTGTGTGTGTGTATGTGTATGTGTATGTGTGTGTGTGTGTGCATGTGTGTGTGTATGTTTGAATAACAATAGAACCAACATAAATGGAAGGCAGAATTTATGAGATGTAATTTTGGAAAACTTGGTTTCAAAAAAAAAAAAAAACTCAACATGAATGGAGAAGGAAGACCTCAGCAGCCATATGGATGTAATAGTAACATACATTTCTAAAAATAACTTATGGAGTGAAAGAACAAAATATAACTGCATGCTTAATCTTACCAACAAATTTGATGTCTGTGTTATCTACAAGCCATTGTGCCCCATCTTTCATAAAGCCAACATAACTTGTATCGAATTGTCTTTTCCACATGAGACGCCTATTAAAAGGTCAAAACGTTAAATTCAGTGCATCTTACAACAAGTATTTGGGCATTCACATAATTAAGAGTTCAAATGGCATGGAATATCAGCAGAAATTAGAAAGCAGGTAAATTATAACAATATCCCACAAATGCCTCGGAATGCTAAAGAAAGAGAGGTCATACCAAGATGCAAGACAGAGAAAATTATATTGAACTAAATTTATAAATCAATGGAGGAATCAAAAAAAAATTCACATGAAAGAGTTTCAAATGGGACCAGAGTTGATCATAACTAAGAAACCTAACTACACTAAAACAACTAAACCATAAATAAGAGTCACCAAAATAACAAGATAAAGAAGAATTGAAAAATTATTTAAATGTCACTTTCCATTGGAAAGAACATATATTACAAAATTAGTGACTTTCCAGCTAGTGTACATTAGTAAATTTGTAATTTTGTAGCAAGGAAACAAGATAGTTACATTTTCTGATTTTCAAAAAGTTTGTGGTTATAAACTCCCCAGCAGTCAGGAAGCTATTGCCTATTACTGCTAGTTCAGTCAGTGATTATCAATTAGCTAAAGTTGGAGTGGGCATTAATTTGGTATTTAGGGTTATATAGAATATCAATATGCAGATTAACAAATGGTTTTTTAAACTTGAACCCAAGCATTCGTGGCTAGGGACTTGCCTGCTAAGAACCTTTATTTGCCTCAATTGTAAGATAGAGAAGAATCGCCAAAACTAGGTTATACTGTTAATGTGCAAACCTACCTATATTAGCACTGTATATAAAAATGTTGTACTTATTGTGTCACAATATGCAGACCCCCACCTTGACAATAAATGCTCACCAGTGCTCCACAGGGACGCGTCCCCCCTGAAAATGTAGGCATACCCGAGACGTGGGGACTCCTAGAGAAGCCATCCCTCCACCGCCACCAAGTTTCCTCCGCTGTCTCCGAGACGTTTCCTCACTAGGGGGACGTTTCCCAGAAGTTTCTTGTGTTAGAAACGACAAAGGGGACTACCAGATGTCCCTCAACCTTGGAGGGGACTTGCAAACTGACTTGCAATTTTTTAATACTGATTGGTATGGTTGAGTCTATCTCAGGCTGTTTGGCATTGTTTGGGGGCGAACATGGTTGCATAGAGTGAGTTTTAGGAGGCTTTAAGGGGTTGTTTGGACCTACAATGGTGATGTTTCGGACCTGCAACATATTTTCCAGTTGTATAAGACCTGCATTGTTGCATATAGTAATTTAAACCAAAATGTGTGTTTCGAACCTATAGTGATCATTTCAGCTGCCTTTTCAAGGTATTTTCGTTTATTGTTTTCTATTGGATGCTAGTTTCATGCAATTTGGGCAATCTAGAAAGTGTCTTTTCAATGTGCTGCCTTGTACCAACATTTGTATCAGCTTGTAATCGTTATCAGTACTTAATAGCAGAGATAAGCATTGTTTTAGTTTGCATGGTTCTTATGCTTGTTAAAAAATAAAAGATCACCTAGAGTGGTCATTACACATATAAAGATGTTTTTCATGACAACAAAATTGAAAAAGATTTATGCTATTATTTCTATACCTTGAGCTGCAATGATAGGGGTGAGTTAATTAGCGCTTTTACTATCTTTAGGGTTAGATCCTTTTAAGATACTCCAAGTCTCCAACACAATCTTTCTAGTTTCTACTTCTAACTTATTGTTCAAAGTTCATTGCAATCATTGCAATGTGTTTACTTATTCCTTATACTGTTATACATATTTTTAAAACTAATTTTTCAAGTACTAAATGTATTATGTCAGCACCGCTCCACCCCCCCCCTGACATTTCCAAACTCAGGCCCCAAGTACCCCCGTCCCCGAAACACATTTGCCCATCCCCCCAAGGAAACATCCCCAAACCCTGTGGAACTATGATGCTCACGTCCTAATAAAAGAAAATTGTCTTTTCAACGACTTCACAATTTTCTGAATTCTTAAATCAAACTCAGACTACAGCAAAAGATGAAGGTAAATAAGTAAGAGGATGCAACACTTTTCTCTTGATCGGCTAGTTAGAACCTTGAAAAATTCATTAAACTAGTGTTCTCCAAAAGGTACATTTTAAGTAGAACAAGGCAGCAATTTACTAAGTTAAAACCAATGGTAAGATTACAAGGAGACACAACTCTTGGGAAGGACGTAGCAATGAACAGACATGACCTTCCAAGGCCAGTTGAGAAGTATATGATGCAGATAGATACTCCAAGGAGAGACACAAGACAATCAAAGAAGATAAATAAGATTTGAATTATATACAGCAAACCAAAGCAGAAATTTGGATTAAGGCTGGTATGGATGAATATATCTATATATATATATATGTTTGATGTGTATGCTTAGTTGTATGTAATATGATTAGTCATCTATATTCTTTAATGTTTGTTATGTATGATATTAATAAGCATTGTTAATCTATATGTTCATTAAATTAATAAAACCTACCTATTCTTATTCCCCAATCAGTCATATGTGGAACGGAAGGAAATAGTAGGCCACCCCAAGTGATGGAATTTTCATAGTAGGATATTCCTGCCACTTGTGGGCCAAGGGGCTGGCTATCATAGTTGGATGCACCATGCTCTTGGGCTTAGTTAGGCTGAACGGTCTCCGGACACCATTTCAAGGTTTTCCTTTCTGATTCTACTATGGGGTTATGGGAATAAGCTAGGGTTTAGGTTTCAATGGCAAATTTATTTATCATTTCATATGATATTGATTATTTATTAACTCTCAAACTCCCTAACATTAATGAATTAACTTTAGAATGCTAATGATAAGTATATTATATTGATGGAATTATTAAATATTATCAAAAACAGGTACATCCCAATTTGAGGGCATTACACAATAAAATAGACTGCACCTCTAGAAAAATGTTATATAGTAAGCATAGACCTCCCAAAGAGTTCTTTTGTAATGATTAGGGTATTAGAGTCTATGGTGCCTGACTGTAATTCAAGTTGGAAATTGCCAATCATAAAATAAGAAAAATAATTCAGCGGTGACAAAATAATTTAAGAATATTCAGCTTGAAGTTTAGTAAATATAAATATTCATAAGATATAATAGAAGTGAATAAAATTTGTAAACAAAATTAGTTAAGGAATAACAAAAATACATAGCTACCGTGACAAGTGCCCTTCAGCTAATGATAGTCTAACATCACTTTCATATCAGTTTTCCTCATGCATCTGTAACAAGTGAATGATGCATATTTGGTGTAGTTGCATAAAGGTGCCTACTTTACACATTACTCATGGGAAAATATAGACATTATCCCAGAAGATATTTCTGCATGCACATACTATGCATTTGCTTCTTGCTATTTGTATTTTATTCATTTTATGCTTGCAAAATCATGCACTATGAGTCACATCAAGGTTTGGTATGGGAAGGTGAAATCAAAGTAAAGATGGAACAACTTGTGTTTATCAAGATGGAACACTGTGATGCCCAGGGGATAAGTTTTATTATTGAGGGGTTTGGAGATGCCAATGGAAAACTCATATGCTAGTAGAGTTATGATAGGCGAGAACCCACCTACAAGTCAACATTATAGGGTGATTTCAAACTTTAAATACCATTTAACTTAGGCAATGGGCTTCCTTCAAAGTCTACTGGAAGTTGTAACCATATCAATTGCATATTTATTTACATTGTGTTCTTACATGACGTGTTTCTTATGTCATTATATTGTATTAATTCTATGTTTCATGAAGTTATGGAGAAGACATGTATTATTATCATGATCCAGTGTTATAAATTGGGCCTTCAAAACTACACACTTAATGGACAATTGGGACAAACCGGAGTGCAATAGATCATTAATCTGTATTTAATCCCAGACTAGGTCTTCATCAATGCTCAAGCCAATTTATTGAGATAACATCCTATTTCAGGTGTTTGCTAAGAAAATATTAGCCGAACATGTTATTTCTATTTTTATTTCAGAGTTACAAAAAAAATTGATTCTGAGCCTGTAGAAGCACAAACAAAGATGCTTACTTTCAAGCTTCCATAATGATATGATCTCTCATTTGCCATATTTTTATGTAAATAATATTTTATCTTGGAAAACATTTTAAGATTTTCCATGTTTCTCTTGCATGTTCTATTTATTTTAATGTAATGACAAAACATGTCAGTTTTTTTGCCTGCACGTGCACTAGCAAAGATGCTCATGTTTTTAGTGATAGGATCTCTCAATCACCATAATTCAATATTATGAAGTAATAGCATGGTTTCAAGATAAAAGACATTTCATGTAAGGTAGCATGGGCAAACATCAAACTCTGATATGCACTGCGCGAATGATGTCTCTCGGCATCTTCTACATAGATTTCTATAAATATAGGTATGCTAGTCTTATTATAATTTTAATATGCTGCATGCTTTAAATAATTCCTCCATCACTACTACTCTAAGTCTTCCTTAACTTGTTTGAGTGTTTGCTCCTCTATGGCTAGTCCAAATAATTTTTGCTGACATTCTTGTCAATGTAATAGCTTCTTCTGGCTACATGTGCATCAGTGGATTGTAATTGATACTTTGAAAACTATTAGTATCTAGTTATTATTTATGCACTACAAAGTATGCATTGTGCAATGCAATGTGACTAGGGACATGAACTGCTGAACATAAATGACAAGAATTTATATCCCACAATTCATAGGCTAAACACTCAATTTTACTTGCTATATATATCTATATGCTATTGAAATGCCCTTAAATTTAAAAAACTAGTAGTTTTGCGTTTTTTACATTTTCAAAAAATTATTTTTTTCCCAATGAAATCCCCATTTTTGGAAAAAATCTTATTCTTTTGGTTTGAGAATTTTTTTCCCATAAGTTTTTTGCTGCTATGATCTAAACCATCCAAACATTGTTGCAAGGTAAACTTGGTAGACTAAAATCCCATGTATTAATAATAACTGCACAAATAGCAATTGTCAATAGTAATAAAGAACAAGTATCTTGTCTCTTGGTCTTTTGTCAAACCTATTTCGTGGCCTTCATAACAATTATGTCTTTAGAAATGAATACAGATACAGGAAGAAAATAATAATGAAAAATCAATTATGCTCTCTACCTTAAGTATATGTAAGCTTAAGTAGGATTAGCTAGCAATAAACTTACAAGCCTTCTATATACTAATCAAAAGTCCATTAACAAATCATACCCTTTCAATGTTTATATATGTCGTTGTGTTGATTCTTTTGGTCTTGAAGCATTTGTCACTACTAGTGCTACCTCATGTAAAACAAATTATTGACCATATTACATGGGCCTAAGGACAGCTTATCTTTAACCAAATGCAAGGCCCCTACTGCCAAAAGTCAATATGATTGAATTGGAGTGGAAGCTGAGTTTGAAAAAAAAAAAAGACTTAGAAAATTTGTTAAGCAAATGTATCAAGTTGTAATAAAATTGTATTGAAACTAGAATCATGCAAATACATATTTTTAGAACTTAACAGTACCTATCAGTATTGAGTGTTCGAAAAAGCACACGCTGGACACCTCTTGGAATGTTCAAGGCCTCCATTACCTTTGCTACAATTAGAAAGAAATCCAAACAATATTAATCTTTGCTCCAATTCACAAGGATATATAGTTATGTTTTGATATTCAAAATACTAAGAGTCAAGCACAAAAGATTATCTGAAATAAGTCACTGGTTTTTCTCCATCCACTCATAAAACAAGCTTGATATAAGTGTTTTCACTTTAAATTATATCACGCCAATCACGAATTATCTAAAGCAAATAGAAATTAGAGAACTGGCATTCATAGAAGCTATTCATTATTCAATATTGCACATACATGGATCAATCTATGAGAGGATGTATTTTAGTCTTTGCCATTCTGATGGCTTATAAGGTCCTAACATCTAGCCACTTGGTCAATTAGTCTATCATGATCTACAATATACCTACACCAATAGAACTAACTTCCAATCTTAAAAGGTCCTATGAAATTGGTTTCCACCATGCAGAGCAAATGTAGTTGTGACAACTAGAGGGCCTGAAAGTTGCTCTAAAATGATTTATTCATTTGTTGATATGCATCCCACATAGGGACCCACACTTTGGCATTGTAGAAGTAGGTAGGCCAATCAACAATGCCATGGGTACAATAGTGTTCTGTCCCAACTGATGCAATGACCCTCCATTGGATGTTGTGGATTTCTTTGTGCAGTACACATTCTACACATAATCTACTCCCATGCAACGTAAAAAGCCATTAATCATCTCAGAAATGCTAATTTTCAATATGATCTCCCTCTCAATCGGTTGCATAGTTTATGAAAGTTGCTATCAACAGGAAGTTCTCAATATTCTTGTATGAAGATGGCAAAATTTCTATCTACAATAAATGTGCAAGCGGAGAGCCATCCTAGATACCTAGTTCTACAAACCTGGTCCACAAAATCCACTCTACAGTGACAACGTTCCTTTATTGTCACACACTGAGATTGATATTATTCTCCAAAATAAACAACATCCGCCTATTAAAAAACCCATGAATCATGACTATTGACCAGGAGAGCTTGGTAATTGATTTTCTAGTTATTAACCTCAGTCCTTCTGATTTTGAATAGGACATCCATAGGGATTCCCACTATCATGCTCTACTTGGTATATTATCTAGTGCAATATCACCCAACATGGTAAAGCGAGTGGCTCTTTCCCTATTCCAGCACGCACCTAATTATGAAACTTGAAATCTACATGAAATAGGAAATTCCTTATTCAACCCAATAGGCCAAGGTAAGCATGCTGATTATCTGCACAATTGGTCTTGCATTTGAGTCATAATGCATCTAACTTTTGCCAACTTGATTGTTTTGCTGGCCATTGTTGCTGTTGTTGTTGTTCCCCTGACTAGGGTTCTTGTGTCTTCCATTGGTAGCTCTTCTAATTTGTAATGTATGAAAAATGTAAATATGTATGATTTAGGTATTTTCCTAGGGTAAAAGCTAAGATACTCTTTCAATACTAGGTAAAGATTTTATACTTTTTGACATAAAAACAAAGAATAACGACTGCACACTTATGCCATTCAATTAAAATCAAAGATTGAGCAAGTACACAGAGAGTTCAAAAGGCTAACACATAAACATGAACTCCATGGTCAAATTAAATGTAGGACTCAATATAATGCCACAGACTACACCTTCAAGCTCACCTACAATACAAAGCTTGCAAATTCATCGAAGCAATCTAACTTTTAGCACACAAAACAAGAGATCTCAATAAACATTTATAAGCAAGATAGGCATAATAAATGTGATTGAGTGAATAACAAATTCAAGATAACAATAACATTAAAGTAGCAACTCTAGCAATATGTAGGCATGAGAATTACCATCAATAAAACTACGTGCAAAAAGCACTTATTTATACTATTTACAAACAATTGAATGAAAATAAATGAATTAAACACACTCCACCTCTACCCTAACCAAGATCGTTTGCATTTTGTCCAAAAATTCTAATTTTATTAGTGTTCTTGTGTTCCACAGGGATGCATTCTCCCTGCCAAAACTAGGCATTTCCAAAATATTGAAGACATGGGGACTTGAGGGAAACATTTCCCCACCACCACCACGTACGTGGAGATGTTTTGAAGACATCCCCCAAGTTTAGGTAAGCCACTAAGACACTAAGATGTCCCCCAGATGCTCAAGGGACTCCTAGGCCTTCTAACTGCACCCAAGACTCCCAAGCATCCCCACCAAAAGTCAGTGAAAAAGTCAGTGAAAAAGTAAATTTAATTTTTCATTTTTTTTATTTTTTTTTTTTTGTTCCACAAATCCTAACCCTAATGGTCAATGGGCCACACCTGCACCCTAAAAAGACACAAAAAAATCATAAGTAGGCATCTATGCCTCATTTCCAATTACTCCCAATTTTTTGAAATAGTAAGGAATAGGTCTTTCAGAAAACAGAGTGATAAAACTGTAAAAAAGGTGTGAACCATGAAGGTTTGTATGGTTTTGAAGGTCTTGAAAATGGCTGCCCCTAGACCACATGAAGGACACTGCCCCTCACTAGGGGCTTCACCCCAAACCTCCACCCATTGCCATCCAATCATTATCCCAAATCTATGCTCCATCCCTAAGACCTATCCCTCCCATCTTGAGAATCCATGGAACATAAAAAATTCACATGTGATTACATGTTGACCTAACGATTAAAATTATCATAATTGTCACTAAAAAGCTCAAATATCTCACATGATGAGATAAACAATCTAACTATAGTCGACTCTCGACCATAAATAGAGAATGCTAAAAAATGGTGGAAAGCTATAAATAGAAAGATCTACCTAAAATAGCAAACTTCAAATATACTCTTTCCTTTGAAAATTGGGGATGGATATGCTAAAATAGACTTCTTTGGATACAACTTTGGGTAATTTTGATGATGCTCTCATGACAAACCTTTTGATATATTAACAATCTCTTAGAACTTCGAATTCAAAACTGTTTGTCAATTACTAACACCACTCTATCAAAATAAAACAAGTGGGATAGAGGACAATGAGAGAAAAGACTTCTTTATAAGCATAATGCTGTTTGCTAAAACTAGGCACTCGAGCTCTTATTAAATAATGTTTGATCTTTGTGAAACTATGAAAACCCTTCATTAATAGCTATATGATTGAAATGAATTGGCACTTCATCCTAAAATAGAAGATCTCCCCTATTTTTAAAGCTTAGATACATCGAATATTTCTGCCAACCTCGGTTTGCTCTATTAATAAAATATTCACACTTGTCTGTGATTCAGTTGCATATCACACATGCTTAATTTATATGATTTCAATTGAGTCCTGCTACCCACATACCTCTATGAACCTTGTGTGCCTGTATATAGGCTTCTACGATTTTGGAATTTTGTTGCTTTGTTGAGGTACATACTTTTGAATGCATGTGTCACTGTATAAGACTCAAAACACAGATTTCACTCCCTTAAGGAGATGCACACGTGTGTGAAAAGATTTTTGAAGTAATTTGCTGATTTAATTTGTTCTGGTGCATTTAAACTCATAAAGAGCATGTCTCTTTTTTGCTGCATGCACCTGGTCTTGTTGTGCATGCCAATGAACAGCTGCAAATTTTATCATGTTCGTTTTTGTGTTTCAATCAAGCATGCACCTAGTGCTGTCAAGCACGCCTGGGTGTTAAACACGAACCTCTAAGCCATTTTTAGACTTACAAACTTGCTATTTTACTTGCCATTCGGACTTGGATGCACACCTATGTTCCTTGCAGGATTTTTTTAATTTCCTGCATTTTTATTTGACCACACCTTATATTGATGGCAGCTCTATCTATGTTGCCATTCATATCATTAACCATATCAGACATCTTTCCTTCTATTCTCTCACTTTGATAACCTGCAATACCAATACTTTTTTGGTCAATATTTGTACTTTCTATAATTTCTCTTCTAATGTTTGTGGAATTAAGCCATAATGGAATCTTTCCCACATGTTCCATTAACACCTCAATACTAGTGTTCATTATCTGATCCATTCATTATATGATTTTTTCACTCTAATAGTAGTGTTCATTGAAGGCGTTATCTGATCCATTCAGATAACGCCTCAATACTATTTGATCATTTAATTTGTTAAAGGAATCTTTCCCACATGTTCTAATGTTGCTCTGATTGCATAGTTGGATGCATCAATAAGTACATGGAACTCCTTACTCCAATCTGAGTATGCTAGGCTTGGGGAACTAATTATCCATACCTTCAATTCATTTAAGGTATTATCTGATCCTCAACCCATGTGAATGGTTGGCCCTTTTGTGTATGTTGATCAAGCGGGATATCTGAGAAATGTTTTTTATAAACCTTTCGTATAGCCAACATAACCCAAGAATGATTTGACTCGTGACATTTTGTGGTGCTTCAATTTGTATGATCACCCTTATCTTGTTTGGGGCAGTCTTCAATCTGGTTTTACAAACAATATGATCCTCAAGACATGAAGTTCAATCATGTCTTATTTCTTGAAGTTCATTCGTATCCCTTGGTTTGTAAACCAAGGGATACGAATGAACTTCAAGAATTAAGACATGATTGAACTTCATGCTTTGACCTACATAAGCGAACCTCACAATTTGAAGGATCTGAGTGAATTCCACAAATTGAGCCTCGAGCAAAATCCAAGTGAGTGATCTCTACTTCACGTGTTCATAGTCAAAGGTGAAGGTGCAAGATTGGTTACATGATTACTACCTTAAACTGATTTGAAGTTTGAAAAGAGCAATTTTGGGTTAAGCTCGTATAATGAAGGAGAGTAAGTTCAAAGACAAGGACAACTTCATGAACATCAAGGGTGGAGTAAACTTCAAGAGCTCCTCTCTAAGAGCAAAAATCAACTTCAAAGTGCTCCTTCATGAAGGCGAATTCCTCTAGATCTTCTTATCAAACCTGCAAAACACATAAAATCAAGGGATATATCAAGCTAAGAAGAACTATCAAAGTTATATATTATGTATTTGATATCAGGTTTGTTTTGTTTTGCAGATGGGAGAGGATGGTGATTGCAAAGCAAAAAGGAGAAAGATTGTAAGACCTACACCACCATGTAAGAGGAGAAACTTCACACCCAAGAGGAATTTCAACTTTCACCGCACCATGGAGACATGAAGAGATCAAAGGAGTGCGAGAGAGAAGTTATACAATCACTCCACGGCAAGTGAGGATGAAGGAGGGACTCAATTCCCTCAATATATTCCATCACCACTACTTCGAGCAAGCTTGTAATGTCGAGTATCAAATCTTCCAATCTACAAGCAAATTGAGGTGGCATCCCAGTCACCACTCACCAATCAGAGGGGTTCCACATCAGCATGTCTAGATGCAATGTACATGACTCACCAGTGATGGCACAAACTCCGAGGCACCTACCCTTGTTATCTATTGGTCATGCCGAAGTGTTGTAATTATTTCATTGGCCAAATTGAGTTTGTTGTAACAAACCCTAATTAGGGTTTTCATTGTAAAATCTCGGCCATTGATTTCAAATGGATTTGAGCCATTGAATTGTATTGAGAACACTATAAAAGGCTCAAATCTTTCATTTGTAAAGGTTAATAGTTGGCTAATAGTTAATAGTGCTAGAATTGTAAATAGTGAGTAGAATAGAATAATAGAAAAATAGCAACTAGAATAGAAGTTAGATTAGGAGAAGGCAAGGATTGTTGCCAAACCTTGGTGTAGAGAACAATTGATTTCATTGAAGTTATGGTGAATTTGATTCGTTACTTCAACAACTCGCATGGTCTTTGCTTCTCAATTTGCTTTCATGTAATTAGATTGAGTGGAGGAATTTGTTGAATGTATTCATGTGGAATCCACCTAATCCATACCACTAGCCTCTTGCTGCTTGTAAGTGCGCCTTGTGTGGTCAATTGGAACGATATGAGCTTAACTTCCAATCATTCTACACTCATTGCTTATGCATTAACTTGAATGGTGATCAATGTTTGATGATATTGATTCGAACATCCTTGAAACATCCTTAGAAGATTGCACTGAGCTTGTGTCAAATTGTTCAGATTGATGGTGAGACCTCGCTTAGTAGGATTCCATCTAGTCATTCATCTATCTTCCTACATTCTAAGGCCTAGAATAGACTCTCTCAAACCCTACCTCTTTTTCTTTTTTTTTATCTTCTAATTGAGTAAGTAGGACCTAAGTTCCAACAAATCAACCATTTAGGCATTTGAATCTAAGTCCCCTTGTGATTCTAGCATAATCACATCAAACCAATGAGCTTATCCACATGTAGTGACCCTACATTCATGAACCTTGGAGTCTTCTCAAGTGATCCTTCAGCTAATCTTCAGCATTTGCGAGATTTTGTTCAAGAGAGGATAAATACTTTTGGGTATTTTATTTTGTGTTCGCATGTGCTTAAAAAACACATCAACACCCTCCTTGTATTCTTCATATTCTAGAGGGAACATCCAACTTGTCCCTTGGTCTTCTTCTTCTTCAATCTCCCTGATCTGTAGCATATTATAATCGGGTTGGAATATTTTGTGGTCTTCCAGTTGCTAGTGAAAGAGTCCATTTAAGGAACTTGTTTCATCTTAGAAACAATGTTGGAGGTCAAGAACCCCTTTGTCATTTGGCTCCATGACCCTTCTTTTGTCCTGATTCTCCAACTTCAAACTCTGAATCAAAAGAAGCAATCTCTTTAAAAATTGTCTGACTCCTCAAGTCGATGGCGTACTTCCTCCCCTTTTTTCTATTGAGAGGGTGTTCCTTTACCAATTGTGATCCGCATTGGCTGCAATCAGTCATCCTCTCCCCAACAATGCATTGTGTGCTTTCCTCTGCAATGGAATGACTACAAAATTCAGCAAGAATTGCAGGGTTCCGATATTGCCTTTTGTGCCATTAGTCTCCCCAATAATTTGGTTCCATGCTAATCCACACCTACTAGTCGGAAGGTCGGTGGCCAAAGGGCTGCCTTCCAAAGGCATTTCCATGTATCCTCCAACAATATACTTACTCCCAATCCTCCATTGACAATTGTATTCATTAGATTTTTTCTCATGATTTGCATTTGTACAACAATCGGCTTCTACCCTATGTTCACTATCAACAACATCAGATCAATGACTTGTTCTCCTTGTGATGGTGGTTCTATTGTCATGTCTAAGCTTGTGCCTTCTTGTCTCCAATTTTGATCATCACCAAACATCTTGGTGATTGCCACTTTCAATTGTGGCATATTTGAAGAAGGTATGTCATCTTAATGGTGTACAATGTTCTTTTCCAAATCCGATCATAGGGAAGTACTTGTAGTTTCATTGGAGGTCCTTCATTACTTCATCGTAGCTTGCTCTACTTTTGGTTTAGCTTCTCAGAGTTGTTCATTCTCCATACAAGGGTCTAAGTATATGGCCTCTTTTGTTTGTGCTTTGGATATCGCCAAACCTACCTCATCTTGTTCTTCTACATTTAGCTTATTAATACCTTTTTGTTTCAAGCAATTAGTGTCTTTGTTAGGGGTAAATAACGTATGTTAGTAAGAATAATATTTATAAGTGTGGTATGTTGTGTTTATGGTTATGTTTTGTCGCTGAGAGGTTCCCGTCAGGTAGTTGGGAGTTGGTGACGGTTGGCAACTTGGCCAACCGTCGGGTCTATATATTGTTTGGATGGAACCTCGGCAAGGGGAGATTATGTATGGTTATTCTGGATAAATCAATAAAGATATAACTCTTCTGGTCCAGTTGTTTATCATTAGTACTTATACTATGAATATATGAATGTACTGCTATATGAATAATTGGTACGTGTGGAAAACACTGCGTTATCTGTGAGTTCTAACAACCTTACATTAAGGACTAAACACTTTGGTGTTGTTGCCTGAATGAACCTGGAGATAACTATGGCAGCAGGCGGAAGGAATTAATGGTCGGCCATTCAACCAGCAATTAATTGTCGTGGACAGCGACATGCACGAAGAGAGCACCGCGGAAGAGGAACGAGAGGATCAGTTGACGGCAGACTTGGTAGAATTGTGGGACGTGTCGGTCACGCAGTACGTGCAGAGAGAGGCTCAGGAGAGAGCCGTCTCGGAAGGCACGCTACATGGTGAACTCACCGTCAGCACTCCCATCTTTGACCTACTCGGAAGTATTCCAAGGTTACTCGCCAGAAATCTGATTGCACTCCAAGACCAAAGGGAGGAAACAGCACAAGAACTCCGTTGGCAACAAGTACTCCGAAGGTACGAGGAGCGGAGCCGTAGGGAGGAAGAGGAGAGGGAGGCTAGTCGACGTCATACCCCTGGCACTTGATGCCCCTACGGCCAAACAAAGACAAACGTACCACTGCCACCGAAGGAGTAGACCAGGGAACTGTATAGAGATCTCTCCGCATTAAAGAACAAGCCAAAAGGAGACGGCGGCTAAGGGAGGTTGCTGACTCGAAGAGCCCGAAGAAACACAGCAGAAGTTGGAGTGTGAGTCGGAGTCATAGTTGGGAGAGACAAAGGTCGTGTACGTGGAAGGAGTTGGCCGAGGTCGCCAGGAACCTGCCACTTCCAAACGTAGAGGAGAAAGATCTCACCGACCAGGCCCCACACTCGACATCAAGTGAAGAGGACTCCGGAGCCGAGTCGCAGAGCAACCCGGCTGAATATTCTGAACAAGGAGGAGGCGGTATGGGACCTGCACGAAGAGATCGCCACTATTTTTGAAGCAACATTATCTAGCATCAAGAATTTGTCCTTATCAGAGGGCATTAAAATAGGAGGGTCAGATCCAAAAACCGCGGGAAGGAGGGACTATAGGAGCGAGGGTGACCAAAGCCCTGCGAACAGAGACCCAACTAGACCAAGAGCGTACGGTACCTCCCTAACACATAATACCTTTCCGGCATATAGTCATTTCCAAGCGCTACATAAAACCATCCAGGCAAGAACAATGGCACACACCCCAGAGAAATAAAAGCTTCCAAAATTCATGGGCGACGGGTCAGAGGACCCTGTATGGAATTGTAAGACATGCGTGACCATTTGGGAGGCAAATGGCCAAGACAACCGGGATTACTGGTTGAAGGCATTCCCAGACCACTCTACGAGGAATAGCCATTGACTGGTATACGGACCTCGATGCCCAGTATAAAATGTCCTGGAGCAATCTGAAGAAGGCTTTCAAAGAGGAGTTCAAACTCCTGACAACACCAAACAGGGAAAAAATGAAAACATGCGCGCATATAACAGAAGGCTAAGGGAACTACTTAACAAAATGGAGAACTAGCCGGCTGATGGCCTCAAGAAGCGGTTGTATATGGAAGGATTAGTACCGTCCCTCAGACGAACGATGAAAGTGGTCCCTCCGCCCTCGTGTGATGAAGCATACAACCGCGCGATGGATATTGAAAGTGAAAACAAGACATCCCGAGGGAAGCGACGAGTGAGCGAGGGTGACAGTACGGATGAAGACAGCGATGGGGGGTCCAAGACCGTGCAAGCACTCCGAAAGGATATGATGAGCATGATGAAGGAATTAAAGGGTGACAAGGAAAGTGGTAGGGAAGGAAAAGAACCATGGTGCACCGACTGCAAGACTGAAGGACACACTAAGGGAAGTTGTCCCCGCAAAGTTTTATGTGACATCTGCCAAGTAATGGGACATTCCACTAAGGAATGCCCGTACAACTTGAAAGCACAGAGCACACAAGTGCTCTACGCCCAACCCAACCAAGCCACACCGTCGGCGACACCCCCGAAGCCAACAGCAAACTCTGACGCCTCCCCTAGAGGGTACAGAAACAATTGGCTGGGTAACAATAGATCCAATAATAACACACCAAGGAGTCGAATTCAATGCGGCGCGAAGGGGTGACCCATGATTCAACGCAGGAAGTGCAACAAGTGGGGTCACTTTGCACGGGAATGCCAAAACGGGGATGATGCAAGAAGTTTGTTGTGCAGATGGTGCGGCCCAAGAAATCACGAGGGCATAAATTGTCCAAAGCAAAAAGGGGTGAATATGTTGGAGGTGGAAGGATTGGGAGAAGGCATATTGGCAATCACAAGATTGCAAAACAAGAAAGCCGTGTATCCTGACCCTCGCACGGAGAAGGAAAGGCTTCAGGAAGCCAGGGCAGATATCGAGCGGGCGATGGCAGAAGAGCGGAGGGCCTCGCACCTGGCTGCCAGTACACCACTCCAGTTAGGACGAGAGAAAACTATCATTAAGCAAATGGTACAGACCACAATACCCGTACGGGTATCCGACATTCTACAGACCATGTCACAATTGAGGATGGTCCTGACAAATGCAACCGGGGACACCACCCTCGGCCAGGAACACCAAATGGTGACGGAACCATGTAGTACGGACCCGGTGAGGACTTGGTACGAATGCCATGAACCCTATGCTATTCACGGTAAGTGTTGGACGAAAATCGGCAGTAGTAGAGATGGATACAATGGGACAAACGCTCACAAACACCATTGTGGATGGCGGGTCCGAAGTCAACGTACTACCGGAGGAAACTTGGAGAAGCCTTGGCAAGCCTACACTCTGGCCACCAACATTCCACCTGGTCGAGGCAGACCAACACGGTATCAAACCCCTCGGTACCCTCATGGCACAAAAGGTGGTAATCGGGACACAGCAATTCCTTCTGGATTTCGTAGTCATTCCACTAGAAACAAAAGCGTACGGCGCCAACCTGGGAAGGGGATGGTTGATCATGGCCAGAGCCAATCATAATTGGAAGAAGAATACGCTCTCAATTGAGAGTGACGGTCATAAGTATGTAATCGATCTAATGAACCAGTCCGTCAGTGAAGAGCTCGCATCATCCGACTCCAACTCAAAATATTCAAATAGATGGGAGTGGGGTTCTGAAGGAGACAGAGGAGGGAAAGAGCCCAACAAGGAAGGAGTGTTGGAACTGGACGGATGTTCCAAAGATGGAACTAGTTCACTGGCCGGACTCTTTCATTGGCAAATGGAGGAGAATGAGGTCTTCCACCCGGAGTGTCACATGCTGCAAATATGTGAAATAGGGGAATCAAGTGGCGGTATGGAAGAACAATCATTTCCTCCGGAGTACGGTAGGTACCAAGAGGGAATGGCGCGGATGGACGACACGCCAACCCACCAGTTTCAACGAGATAAACCCATCAAGTACGAGGAACGAGATGTGAAGAAGGTTAATCTCGACGATGAGGAAGAACTGCAAATGATACTTGTAGGGGATGACTGGAACCCCGTGTTCAAGGCAGCAACCTTCAAGATATTCTTGGAATTTAAGGATGTCTTTGCCTAGACTTACAAGGACTTGAAGGGGCTACCGCCGGAGCTATGCGTACATCGCATAACCCTCGTACCAGAAGCCCAACTGGTACAGAGGAAGCCGTACAGGATGAACAAAAACTATGTAGCCAAAGTAAATGAGGAGATCAATAAAATGCTAGAAGCAGGGATCATATTCAAAGTGGAAACTAGTGACTGGGTTTCCCCAATAGTCATCTCTTAAGAAGGAAGCTAATCAAATAAGGATATGCGTAGACTTCAGGTACCTGAATGCAGTAACCATCAAGGATCCGTTTCCCATCCCATTCACTAACAGCATCCTTGAAGAAGTCGTCGGGCATGAGATATACACATTCCTGGATGGATTCTCTGGGTACAACCAGATAAGTATCACGGAAGAAGACAAGCTGAAGACCACATTCATGGTGGAGGAAGGGGTGTACGCCTATAATCGCATGCCCTTCGGACTATACAATGCACCTGCAACCTTTCAGAGAATAATTTTGCACATTTTTGACAAGATGTCCGTAGGAAACTTCAAGTCATTCCTGGATGATTGGTCGATTTTTAGCGATCAGGACACCCATTTGAAGGCTCTGGGGGAGTGCATGGAAAGGTGTCGAAAGGCTAGGTTAGCCCTGAACCCAAGGAAATGCAAGTTCATGGTACCACAAGGGAAGCTTTTGGGCCAAATCCTTTGTAAGGAAGGTCTGAAGACAGACCCGGACAAGATACGAGTGATTGTCAACATGGAAAGCCCAACAAATGTGACAGGGGTGAAATCATTCCTGGGCCATGTCGGCTACTACAGGAGATTCATCAAAGGCTTTGCGCAGGTTTCCTGGCCCTTAGATAAGCTAACGAGGAAGGGAGAGTCGTTCGTATGGGGTACGGAGCAGGAAGAAGCCTTCAAAGAATTGAAAGATCGGCTGGTTTGTGCACCAATATTGGTATATCCGAACTGGAACAAGGAGTTTCATGTACACATCAATGCCTCCAACTCTGCAATTGGTGCTACCCTCGCGCAAGTAGGGGCACAAGGACTGGACCATTCCGTCTTTTTCGCGAGCCGACTCCTGTCAAGGGCTGAACGGAACTACAGCACAACAGAGCGAGAGGCACTAGGGATGGTGTACGCAGTACAAAAGTTCCGACACTACCTGTTGGCTACGTCGTTCACATTTTATGTGAACCATCAGGCACTAATGTACCTGGTAAATAAACCAATCATCCAAGGAAGGGTAAGTTGATGGCTACTACTCCTGCAGGAATTCACCTTCACCATTATCGTACGGCTAGGAAAGTCCCATGTAATAGCCGATCAACTATCAAGGATCAGATCAGGGGAACCAGCCGAGGGGGTAAACGAAGACTTTCAAGAAGGTTAGATATGTGCGGAAGGATGTGTGAGTGTGGTTGGGTAAGAGATTGAGAGGCTTGAGTGGATTTGGGCTATTGAAGCCTAATGAGGAGTTTGTGAAGTTAATGAAGAGTTTCACCTATTGAGTTGCTGAGTTGGGAGAAGGATCTACCTAATGCAATTAAGTGTCATGATGCTTTGCATCAGAAGGGGAATGCATTCGAGAGTGGGATCATGTCGAATTGGAGCAAAATTGGAGATACTCATCTTGGCAAGTTCGACACCAAGAAGTTTCGCCACCCATCATTCATCAACGAACCTACAGCAACAGCCAAAAAGATGATTGAAAGTGGACTCATAAACACAACTGGCTTTCCTCCCGAGGTACAATGCTACGAGCTCATCATGGAATGAGCTCAACACTACGATTCTGAATCAAGAAGAATTGTCACGAAGGATGGGAAGGTGCTCGCATATCTCTCAGAGACAGCAATCAGCGAAACGTTTCATCTACCTGAGCCCAAAGAAATGATCTACATAACCTTAGGAGGAGCTAAATCGGCCTACGATGATGACCCTAATGCTTGTGCAAAGATCATCGACAAATTCTAGTTGAAGAAGAGTAGAGGAGGGACAAGAAGATGGCCCAACAAACTATATAGGGTAGATTTCCATGATGAATATAGAGATTTCATCACCTTACTCCATCGATTGGTCAGTGCACCTGAGGCTTCGTACTTTGAGGAATGGATGTTCTACTACATTGAGACTATCACCTGTGACAAGAAGGCGATCAATTGGGCAAGAGTTATTAGCAACAGTATTGATAAGCAATTAAGGAGATTAATGCGCATCAAAACATTCTATATGAGTTCCTACGTAATATATTCCAATGCGAGAAATTTTAAGTATCCACGACTCATGTATACAGGCGTAGTTGGAGGGAGACCTGGAGGTGTATGAATGTTATCCATAGCTTAAACATCCACCAAAACAACACTACAGGAGGGTGAATGATGCATTCACTATGCATGTCACAAGGCAGTTTCGAGGTGGATCACAACAGAGACTCTCTCCAGAAGCACAAGCATTGGTAGAGCAATATGGTGCGTGGTTCATCCAGTTCCCGAAGTTCACCTACATCAAAGTTCAAGGATCTCCCGTTCCTCCCTACATGTTGCCACGATACCCAACGAATAGAGTAGTTCTACTCGAGGTGGTGAGACAGTTATTGGCATATATCAAAGCATATATACATAGGCATGGAGTCGGTGTTCCTTTTCCCATCACACTCAGAGATTCCATTGAGTCATGCCCATCCATTCATGCAACCGAAGATGCCAAGTGAGAATTAGCACTTCATTCACTCAAGCTATTGACAATGAGAGAATGCTTTGATCCATATGGAAAAGTAAAGGAAGTTTGGGGAAGAAATAATAGACATCGATGGTATCTTGAAGAGTATTGGACAAATATTCCAAATGATATAGAAGTGAAAACAAGATGTATTCTAGGCTACCCCTCAGTTTCATCAGGGAAGGCAGATTGTTCCGTGTAGCCAATCAAGTTCGAGATGAGATGCATCGAATCCATGATAAGATAGTAGGAGTAGCGCAAAATGTTTTGGGAAGAAAGATTGATCTAGGAATAGTTATAGAATCCAAGGAGTTACAAGAAAAAATAAAGGTTATCTTCTACGGTACTTATGGTATGACAAATAAGGAGCAAATAAATGATATGCTAAAGTTCGTAGTCTTGGTAAGCAAAACTCAAGAGCTCGAACCTGAATGGGAAGATGCCATCATCAAGGCTTTCAACAAAGTCATGCACATGGAAGAGCAGCTGAAATCTCTACCTAAGATCCCGATGAAGGAGATAGTGACTAGATTCATCGAATATGCTAGGAAGGAACGTGAGAAAGGAAACCAGATTCTAGAAGATAGTTTGTTATGATCTCATGTGACGTGTTGCGTTCCTATTGGAGGATGCTTCATCAATTTTTGTGCTGATTCATGGTGATAATTATCTAGATAGGGTTTTCATTTGTGTCAAACCCTAATTAGGGTTTAGATGGCAAAATCAAGTGGCAAAATCATGGCCCTTGATCTCCATTCGATCTCAGCCCTTCATTGTATTTGGAAGTTCTATATAAGCTCCACTCATTTCATTTGTAATAGTTAATAGAAATAGCAAATTAAGAATAGTGGAATAGAATAGTTGATAGCAATAGAAGAGAGAGCAATAGTGGCAAGAGAAAGACTTGAAAAATTGTTGTTGTTTGGCTATTGGATTAATGAGACATTGAAGTTATGGAATTTTTGTTCAATCCTTGAAGTTCATTGCATGGTTCTTCTATCTTCACAAGCTAATCTTTTCGTGATAGTTTTAGCATTAGATTACATGATGGAATGTCATATTTGATATATTGTGAAGCTCGTTATCCATACCACTAGCTTTCTTGCTGATTGTAAGAGAGCCTTGTGTGGTCAACTGGAACATTTGAAAAGTGTTTAAGTTCGGTTATTGCTCGATCATTGATACACATTCAATTGATGGTATCTATGGTTAGCAGTGATTTGAAAATCTTCGAACATCCTTAGAAGATTGCACTAGTTCTAGTGGAGTTGTTCATGTATGGCGATGCTATGACTAGTTGTGTTTCACTTGTGTCATTTCTTCATCCATTCATTCTAGAGTAGCTTAGAAATTCCCTCTAAACCCTCATCTTTTGCCCTTTTTTATATAATCATTTAGTAGTATTAAGAAAGAACCTTATTGCATATTACCTGCCAATCAATTGTTGAAATCTTTTCGAACCATAAATGCCCCTTAATGAAACAGCAATCACAACGACCAACTAGGCTTATCCACATGTAGTGACCCTACACATTTGAACCTTGGAGTCTTTTTTGGGTGATCCTTAGGCAAATCTTCAGCATCCAAAAGATTTTGTTCAAGAGACGATAAGATATCTATGGTATTTTATTCTGAGTTTGCATGTGCCTAGTGAACACATCAACACATCCTCCTTTCCTGATGCATTCCTTGTGCCTTGAACCTGATTGCGCCATTTTGACCTCTATTTTCTAGTGCCTCACTTGCACTCTCAGCCACATACAAGTTCTCTACTTGTTCTTCAATGTTCCTTGCACTCTGGTTGTCTTCGTGATAGTTTCTATACTCCATCCAAAATTCTTTGGCTTAGTTCCTTCAGTTCTTGATTCTTCTAAAATAAATAGCTCTTTGATACAACTTATGTTACTTTCAAATGTTTCAATTAGTTCGTTTCTAGGATCTCCTTGCTCCTCTTTGTCCAATGTTGACAATACAGATGGATTTCTTGCTTAGTCAACGAGGTCTTCATATGCTTCGTCAAGTGTAATGTCCCCTTTCGGGATAACTTATGAAATTGGGACCATTAACTTGCAAAAATCAATTGCAATGGACTTTTTTCCTTAACATCTTAATTAATACTTAAAATAATATTAATTGAAGTTACTTGATTCCAAGAATGATAGTTTATGATACTGCTTTATAAATGATTGTCCTTATGAAATACAATTGATATCACTTATATTCTGATATTATATGATATATGTAAACAAATATCACTGCTATCTATGATATGGCACTTAAACATGTGCAAGATGATCTTGATTAATATATCTGATCTGCAACTATGGTTTGATTGGATGCTGCTGTCCCTGATCTTTCTTGAAGGAATATACAAGTTGAGATCTTTGGTCTGCAGAAGAGAAGTCTGCTCTTTCTGATGTGTCCTTGTAAAATATATGCTTTGAATCTCCTCTGTGGATTATAGCAATAATGCTATGAGAGCCATCTGATTTGGCAATGGAACTATGCTGATAATGATCCTCAATCACTAACAATGATGAGAGATCATTGCTGTCTCTGATTATTAATTGAACTCCATGCAATGAGGGTGTTGTTTCTGATATATATCACTGACTGGATTGTGCATACGATATTGGGCCTTCAGCCTGGCCCTCCTTGAGCTCTTCCAATAAAGATACCCGATATCATATCTCCCCTTAAATGATTGACTTCAGTATCCTTATATATCTGAAATTACCAAATGGTTGCATCAAGGGACATGTCTATTCTTTAAGATATCATATCTCTTCAACTATAACCATCACACCCCTTCTCTAAATGCTTTTTCTATCATTAATCATATATTTTTAGATTAGGGCTATTAGTCTAAATTATATATCGCACTCATACGATATATCTTTTGACAGATTGGTCAAAGTAATGACTAACCACATACATTATCTTTATCTTAGCCGATAATCTCCTTTGATCGCACTGCTACCAATTATACGTAGGTCCTGATATAGCAATACTTTTAATTGATAATTGTAATCAATTAGCTGCCTCTCCCTTGTTCCATCGATATTTGATGTTCCTTATCGATTTACTGATTTTGCCATCATAGAGACTTTGATTGCTTGGTCTGACTGCCGCCTTTTGTGATTCATTTATAATCGCTAATGAATTTGTTTGACTCTTTCCATTAATTGATTTCCCTTCACTCTTTGCTATTTGCCCCTTCCTCAGACACATAAGACTGTTTGGCCTCAATCATAGGGTAGTCGACACCGAGACTTATGGTATTAACTTCCTATCACTTGATTGCCATGACTTGTATATACTCCTTGAGTTTGGACGTGGTCATTAACTTAGTATTGTATTTGCCATATCACTACCTTTGATGTCATATTTATAATTAATTATTCTTATGGTTTGGTCTTTGCACTTGTCGCCTTATGTCTTCATCTCTGCTTTTGATCGATCCATGGTGATATGTTGCATATGTTTGGTTGGGGACATCACAACTTAGTTTCTACATACATTACAACTTGGAGGGACTAGCTTCCTGAGCCATTTTGCCCAAACTTGAGAGGGAATAACTTCCTTGAGCCATTTCGCCAAACTTGAGAGGGTCTGGCTTCCTTGAGCCCTTTTGCCCAAACTTGAGAGGGAATAACTTCCTTGAGCCATTTTGCAAAACTTGAGAGGGACTGGCTTCTTTGAGCCTTTTTACCCAAACTTGAGATGGACTGGCTTCCTTGAGCCTTTTTGCCCAAACTTGAGATGGACTGGCTTCCTTCAGCCATTTTGCACAAACTTGCGAGGGAATGACTTCCTTGAGCCATTGTGCCCAGCTTGAGAGGGACTGGCTTCCTTGAGCCATAATTCCCTTACACTACTTGACTTTATATTAGTCTTTGTTCATACTAAGAAGGAATAGAGAATTCCCTTTAGCCATTTCTACACCAAGCCTAAGAGACTTACTTGCTCTACTTGGCGGCTCAAGTTAGCCTTGTGCCATTCTCATTTCCTTCATGGGAAGAAATGGGAAGCCTATTTTGAGCCATTTCTACACAAAGACCAAGAGTGGTTGTTCTCTACAATCCTCTTAATACACTTGGTGCTCATGTTTGTTGTCCACATTCTCACTTCCCTATCTACTCTTTGGGAAGGAATGGGGTCTTTATTGAGCCATTCCTACACCAAGTATCTACTTGGGAGCCCTTAGCTTAACCTCCATTCTCACTCCCCTCTTTTTTAGTTGTTGTAATCACATTGATTACCCCTTTAAGGTAAGGCCCTTTAAGGTTCCTAACATTCTGGGATGCACCTCTTCCTATGTCATTCATCATGTTCATTCTAACTTTTACTCATGTATTATTAACTCTTATGCACTTCAATTAATGATGTAATCATCCTTATATTGATGCCACTTATGATCTTGAATAACGTTGACTTGTATAGGGTACTATTCATTCATGTGCGAGCTAATTTTGTTTTTCCTTGGTTGTCGTAATCACATTGCTTATCCCTTTAAGGTAAGGCCCTTTAAGGTTCCCAATGTTTTGGGATGAACCTCTTCCTAAGTCATTCATCCTGTTCATTCTAACTTTTACTCAGGTATTATTAACTCTTGTGCACTTCAGTTAATGATGTATACATCCTTATATTGATGCCACTTATGATCTTGAATAATGTTCACTTGTATAGGGTACTATTCATTCATGTGCGGGCTAATTTTGTATTTCCTTGAATGTTTTAATATATTCTCCTTTTTACAATTGAATATACAGTACTATTTTCAATAGTCTTCATAGCAATTTTTCTCATTTGATGGAAGAATGTGATGCACTAGATCATTGTAAACAATAGGAATTCTCTCCACGAGAAGGTTTCTATCCACTGCTGTCTTGTCCTGAAAATGTTTTTGTTGCCATGTGTAAAATCACAGAAGTGATGTAGGAATTCTCGATTTGCTAATAATTTTGTATGATTTCTATACAAGTAGTTTCTTTTGTTCAATATAGACTTGAGATAACGATGCCTTTTCCTAGGTTGACAATAAATTAATTTTTCTCTTTGGATGTTGAGACTTTTGGTCAGGTCTCATGGTTGACCTTTAGAGTGTTAATTCTTTTACAGGTTCGTAGGATTATGCTCTGATACCACTGTAATGAACCCTTTTGGGATAAATTGTGAAATTGGGACCATTAACTTGCAAAAATCAATTGCACGAGACTTTTTTCCTTAACATCTTAATTAATACATAAAATAATATTAATTGAAGTTACTTGATTGCAAGAATGATGGTTTATGATACCGCTTTATAAATGATTGTCCTTATGAAATACAATTGATATCACTTATATTCTGATATTATATGATATATGTAAACAAATATCACTGCTATCTCTGATATGGCACTTAAACATGTGCAAGATGATCTTGATTAATAGATCTGATCTGCAACTATGGTTTGATTGGATGCTGCTGTCCCTGATCTATCTTGAAGGAATATACAAGTTGAGATCTTCAATCTGCAGAAGAGAAGTCTGCTCTTTCTGATGTGTCCCTGTAGAATATAGCTTTGAATCTCCTCCGTGGATAATAGCAATAATGCTATGAGAACTGTCTGATTTGGCAATGGAATTATGCTGATAATGATCCTCAATCACTAATAGTGACGAGAGATGATTGCTGTCTCTGATTATTAATTGAACTCCATGCAATGAGGGTGTTGTTTCTGATATATATCGCTGACTGGATTGTGCATACAATATTGGGCCTTCAGCCTGGCTCTCCTCGACCTCTTCCAAACTAGAATAAAGATACCCGATATCATATCTCCCCTTAAATGATTGACTTCAGTATCCTTGTATATCTGAAATTACCGAATGGTTGCATCAAGGGACATGTCTATTCTTTAAGAGATCATATCTCTTCAACTATAACCATCACACCCCTTCTCTAAATGCTTTTTCTATCATTAATCATATCTTTTTAGATTATTACTATTAGTCTAACTCTAAACTATACATCGCACTCATACGATATATCTCTTGACAGATTGGTCAAAGTAATGACTAACCACATACATAATCTTTATCTTAGCTGATAATCTCCTTTGATGGCACTACTACCAATCATACGTATGTCCTGATGTAGCAATCCTTTTAATTGATATTTGTAATCAATTACCTGCCTTTCCTTTGTTCCATCGATATTTGATGTTCCTTATCGATTTACTGATTTTGCTGTCATAGAGACTTTGATTGCTTTGTCTGACTGCTGCCTTTTGTGACTCATATATAATCACTAATGAATTTGTCCGACTCTTTCCTTTAATCGATTTCCCTTCACTCTTTGCTATTTGCTCCTTCCTCAAACACATAGGACTGTTTGGCCTCAATCATATGGTAGTTGGCACCGAGACTTATGGTATTAGCTTCCTATCACTTGATTGCCATGACTTGTATATACTCCTTGAGTTTGGACGTGGTCATTAACTTAGTATTGTATTTACTACATCGCTACCTTTGATGTCATATTTATAATTAATTATTCTTATGGTTTGGTCTTTGCACTTGTCGCCTTATGTCTTCATCTCTGCTCCTGATTGATCCATGGTGATACGTTGCGCACGTTTGGTTAGGGACATCACATCAAGAAAAAAGTATGTGTCTTGCTATCTCCTCCCCCTTTCCCTTCATATGTTCTTCGATTGTGAAGATTTTCCTCTCCTCCCAACAACAACTTCGGCTTTTGCTCCTTGGTGGGCTCAAACTTTTTGTCTAAAATCCCTCAATTTCTTTGGCAATTCTCCTCAATCTCCTTTGTTGTTCTCCTTGCTCTCTTATCTTTGGGGATCTTCTCAACCTTTCTACTGTCGATTCATGACCACTTGGAATATGTTTCTTGTCTTTACTAAGGTTGTACAGGCATTAATTCCCAAGGGTATGTCTACTGCTAGTGTCACATTCCACTTCCTTCGACTCCTTTGTTCGTACTTGTGAGGTTTTCACACATCACCTCATTGCAAATGGGGACCCCCACTTTTTCACTTTTTAGGTAGATGTTTTGCTTAGATTGCCTTAGCTTAGCAATAATTTCCTAGTTTTAACCTTTGCTTGTGAAATGGTGTCTTAGTTTTAGTCTCTGGTCTCTTGCCTATGCAAAATGTCGAGTTCTTTTTTGGGGTATTTTATCGGGTTTAGAGATGTCATCAAATCAATATTTCAATGTCTTGACTAGGCAGGACGAATAGGTTACCCTCCCAGTACTACAGCCAGTGTTGGTCTTCAAGTTGGTGCTAGCATGGTTGGAAGGATATTTTGATACTACAAATGTGTTCAGAAAGGTTAATGGAGAAGAATGACACTTTCCAGGATGATTTCGGACAACTTCCTATTTTTAGAAAGTTGCTTTTTTGCTTTTTCTATTTTTACAAAGTGTCATCTTTAGCACTAATAGGTCAATTGGAAAAGTTTCCATTTTTAGAAAATGCCAGTATCAAAAGTTACTACTGTGGAAAGATACCATGCAAAGAAATTCCTCAAGGAAGTGTAGAAATTCTTGTCCCAAGCATGAATCCCACCTAAGGAAAAGTGGGCAAATCCACTTGGAGATCAACTTTCCAAAGAGAAAATTCCACTTGAGGTCAAATTTCTTGAGTTAGAAACTAAGTGCACAAATCCACTTGGAGGTCTACTTTCCAAAGAGAAAAATCCACTTAGAGGTCAATTTCTCCAAGTTGAGGTGAGCAAAATGTTTCTAGGTCCTTGAAAATTCCTTGTGAGGTAAAACCAATTCCATCATATTTTTCCCCTAGAGTGCAAGGTAAAATGAAATGCAAAAGAGAAAAATCCACTTAGGGGTCAAATTTCCAAAGTGAAGAGGTAATAAAAGTTAAGTGGAATAAGATTAATTCCCTCATGAAGTCAAATTTCCCATGTGGAAATAAGGTTGCAAAGGTAAAGTGAATTTCATAAGGAAAAATTAGTCCCTATGAGGTTTGATTCTCCACTCAGAGCTAAAAATCAAATTACCTATGCGGGTCGCATCGAATGTTGTGATAAAAGTAGGGACAAAATTTGTCCCTATGCAGATCAAATTTCCACCAATCAGCAACAAGTATTCAAGACCAAACAAGTGACAATCTTTCATAGTGTGAATTCCTCAAGGGCAAAAGTAAAGATAAAAATATAGGGACTAAATAGGCCCTATACCAATCGATTTTCCACCATTTCATTTGGTGGAATGAACTAAGGATAGTGCAAATTCCATAGGGATAAGATCTGTCCCTATACTTATCGAATTCCCACTATCGCCATAACAATTCCAAAAACCTAAAGCGATACACATTAAAGAATTATTATTTGCTGGTAAAATCGCATGAAAGGAGAGGAGGTCGGCTTAATTATTAAGTGCTAAACAAATGCAATTTTAATTGCTAATAAACATAAAAGTTTTTTCAAGGCAAATCGGCTGTGTATGAAAGTGAAGAGGTACAATCATTGAATGGAAGACATATATAATGAAGAAGGGAAGCACTCCATCACAAATCAAATTCTAATCTGCTTGAGACAGATTCGCATCCAAGAGAAATATAAACAAGTTCGCAAAAAAGAGGAAGAAGATATTCACCACAGCCAGCATAAGGAATTCAGACCATGAAAATCAGACCCAAGGATAGAAGAAATAGCGAATTTTGCTAAAATCAGAAAGTAAGTCATAATTGGAAAGAATAAATCAGAGTTTTACAAGCAGATCTGAGTGTGTCTCGTCATCTTTTCAGTGTTTTCAGATCTGGAACATCATTTCCAAAAAGTTTTGAGAGGACAATTTCCAGATTTTCAAAGGGTTTTAAGAAGCAAGTTTTGTGAATTATCTTGCATTCTGCTTAAGGTTTCATTCATTATCAAGGTTTAAATATTCTCTTTGTCTTTTTCAAGTTGGATGCAAGCTATGTGATGTATGGAGCATGCAAGATCATACAAGGAAATGGATGAAGATGAAAGCCCTACAAGGAAGTAACATGCACAAGATCAAAGTGAAAGCCCAAGACATGAAGAGGACTTCACCAAGGCAAACAATTTTCAACTCAAGGATCAGTTCAAGGGAGAAGTCAAATAAGATAACATCACAAATGCGAATGAGGAGGATCAACATGTCAAGTCTTGAATTTCCTCCGAAAATCCAAGAATTATTGCTAGTACTCCAAGGTGAAGGACTTCAAGATGAAAGATTCAGTGAAGCAAGACAAGTTAATCAAGTCTACAAGGCAAGCTGAGGTGGCATCCCAGTCGTCATTCAACCAATCAAAGGGCCTCGAGTTAAAATGTCCAGATACATTGTACTTGACTCTTTCAAAGAAGGGTCAAGTGACACATGGCAATTTATCAAATATTGTTTTATGTACCTAACCTTAACTCTCATTGGTTAGAATTCAAAAAAAGACATGTGTCAACATCATTGTACTTATTTCATTGGCTAGAGGGAGTTTGTTACAGAAAAATCTTATTAGGGTTTCATTGTATAATCTCGGCCATTGATTAGAGAATCAATCAGAGCCATTGAAATGTAAAAAGAGCTCTATATAAGGCTCAGACCTCTCATCTGTAAAAGGTTAATAGTGGCTAGACAATAGTTAGTAATTAGATAGCATAAGCAATTAGGAGTTAAAAGTAGAGTAGGAGCAGAATTCTGGAGAAATTGTTGCAAAGATACTGCTTAAGTAATAAAACAGAGTTCATTGAAGTTTGGTGAATACTTGTTTGCTTTTGCGAGTTAGCATGGTTTCTTGTTTCTCACTAGAATAGATTTATTTTGCAAGTTGTCAGTAAATGAATAAAGGATTGATAGTATTGCTTATGGTGAAATTGTTAAGTTCATACCCTTTTATGATTGGATGATTTTCAATTGTAGTGTAAAGTTAGCCTGAACTCTTGAATGATAAACTTAACTTCTATTACTTTGTTCATTGTTCGAAATGTTGGTGAACCTAAGTAACGTGAAAATTTATTAGGTACCTTAGAAGATTGCACCATCTTTGTGGAGTTATTGAAATTGGCAAAGATAGGTTTGATTTCACCTTTGCACTATTGGTCTCTTGAATTCATAGGATTAGTCGAGGGTTAGAATTATCTTCCCAAAACCTCCTCTTTTGCATTTTATTTTCAAAAGCTTTCATAGAAATAAATCCAGAGAACTCAAAGCTACATCATTTGAATTCAAAGTGTTGAAGGAAGTTGGCAAAGCTTGGAATCGAGGAAGAATCCTAGAACAATTATGTAAGTCCCCTTTGGGTCACCAGCATACATCAAACCAATTGAGTCTATCCCAAATAGCAAAATTGCTCATTTTGGAACCTTAAAGTCTATTTAGTGATCACTTAGTTTAGCACATTGGAGATTTTGTTCAAAGAGAGGATAGAGTACCTTTGGTATTTGATTTTGTGTTACTGTTGACAGTCATAAAACACTCACCAACAGTACCACTATAGTATTTGTTGCCTGTGTTGTTCATGGTTTCTCTCAGCCCAAAGATCTTGTAGGATGATGAAATGGTGTGCAATGAACCTTGGAAATATGTGCAAAAGACAGTCAACCAAACTAGAAGTAATCCAAGAAGAGTCTGGTACATCAGATATATTGTTGGAGTAGTTTGTGATGATACTTAGAAAATTGTGTACAATAAGCAGACATGAAAGGGTCTGGTTGATAGACCCTTTCATGGAGGAATTTAAAGGGACATGTGACTTAACGTCTGAGATGATAGAGCTGGAATTCATAAATAAGGCTAGTTTGAGCAGCTTACATGTTTGAGTATGAAAATAAACGATAGTAATTATTGAAATTGTTTGTAGACAAGTGACTTTTGTTATATGATAAGTGGTGTAAATTATTACATTTATTAAAAACCCCTTGTTAATTTCATAAAAGTTGTACCAAGCTTACTACTTGTTGATTGTCTTCAAATGCCCCGTAGCTTGTCGTGGAATTTGTCATTTCATCCATCACAACCGCAAATAGCTATAACTGATTTAGGTGTTAACATTTCTCCTATTGTTTTAAATTTAACATCATCATTCTTTTTTGCCTATGTTGATTAAATAATGGATATTAAAAGAGTAATGGTCGTTCATCTAGTTTATGACATGTATTTTTATACTAGGAATTGTATTTATATGGGAATGAGAACACTCATAAATGGGAATTTTTTATCAAGTAGCAGATATTTTAAGTGTTAAAATTCGACCCTAATAATTGGATAAATTTAAAATGTGCATATAATGTTGGGTTTTTAGCTTGGATGGGAACTTCTCCACAGAGTCAATGTGAATGTGTTGGAAGTGGTTTTAGTTATTCTATTTCGCATTTCACTTAAAAAAGGAAAAGTCTTCTATTTAGCTAATTTAGTCTAATGAAGTGTAGATATACATTAAAGATTTAAACTTATCTTCCAACTCATTTCTTGTACAAGATGAGGAGCTTTTTGAAAATTAGATTTTTGCTAAATAGTATAAAGATAGGTGCAAGATAGAAGAATGATATACAGTAATAAACTCCGTGCAGCTGTAGCGAACAGTTTGTAGAGGTTTCAAAAGAACAAGAAGCTGATTTTAAAGGTTTAATTTTACATATATTTGTTTTATACTTTCATAGTTTGAAGTTTCAGCCGTTGCGTGATCGATGCAATGTTCAGAAATTTAATTTTCTGCTGTTAAATATTTATATCTTGAGTTGTTTAATGAGAGAACATTAGGACAGCAGTCAACAGGGATTGAAACTCTTCATATAGAAACAAAGAAAAACAAAGAGGGTTGGGAACTTGACATTAGAAAAGAATCTGTAAGATGATTCAACCATATAAATATTATGCAACGCAACTGAATTTTAATTGAACAGGATTAATGAAGATAAAAGTAATTTACATTGGCCATCAGAAAGAATTGGAAAATAAACCCAAGAATATGCCAACAACGTTCAGAAATTTAATTTTCTGCTGTTAAATAATTTATGTATTGAGTTATTTAATGAGAGAACATTAGGACAGCAGTCACCAGGGGTTGAAACTCTTCATATAGAAACAAAGAAAAACAAAGAGGCTTGGGAACTTGACACTAGAAAAGAATCAGTAAGATGATTCGACTATATAAATATTATGCAGCACAACTGAAATTAATTGAACATGATTAATTAAGACAAGAAATTTACGTTGGCAAACAGAAAGAATTGGAAAATGAACCCAATAGTTACCCAACCACGTAACAAAAGATCCATTTTCCAATAATTGAATATAATAATCGTGTAAGAAGAAAAACTCATATGGATAAAGGAGTGCGAGAAAAGAGAGAGACGAAAGATAATTATATGCATTCATCGCAATGAAAAAGTTTTGGGTCTAGTAAGCCAAAATAGCAAGTTAATATAAAAAGAGTCATAAGAAGCATTAAAGTATACAGCAGTGCGTTAAAAGTAGTTATTAGAGAAGCATCGAATTAGTAAGTGAAAGGACATGGTCCATGTGCTGACCAATGTGCACTTCCAAAAGGTGCGATTTGACTTTAAATACTCTCCAAGTAGTGCAATTCCTAAAGGAAAAAAGAATATTGTCTTCCTTAAAAAAGGGTACGATTTGCATTAGAGATTATATTATTATTGTGACTAACAACAAACAATCAACAAAGAGAAAGATACGTCTCTTGAATCTGAAAAGGCATATATCTTAGAAGGATATAAATAAAGATTAGAAAAGGAGTTTGAAGGTATGGAAGGAAAATAGAAAGAAAAAAAAAAGCTGAGAATCGTGTCTCAGAAAATTATTGAGATTTGAGATCTGCTTGCCAAGGATTATAACCTGGTAAAAGGGAACAGCCTGGTACGTTGGCTGATCCATATAATATGATCCTATTTTAAGCAATATAAACAGTAATATAAGTCAGAAATATCTGACATGTAATGTAAACTAATCAGAAAAATTTAATAATGAAAATCAGAATATATATATATATAACAATAATAGATTGCAAATCAGACAGAACTCTTAAATAAACATTAAAGAGAATATGAATATACTATTCATTCTTGCTATTACTGTCAGTATTTAAGGACATGGGAATGAGATGTTCCAAAGAGGGGCAGTCTAAATCCAAGCAATAGGCTAAGTCCCAAGATAGGGTAGGGATCAGCGTCCTGTAAACTTTGAGGGCATAGTCCCAAGATAGGGTAAGGGCTTGGATCTGTAAACTTTGAGGGAACCTATTGTAGTTGGCCTCTAAGCGCTTTGGTAACACACATATCCTCCTTCCTTAAAACTGAAGCAGTAACAAAGGATGGTAATTGCATTAAGAGTTATGGAAGACAATCTTTATTATCTAATATGGTTGATGAACAATTTACTTATTAATAATTGATAAATTAATTGAACTATGGATAGCACAGATTTGATTCATATAAAAACAGATTTGTCTCCTAATCAATTTAGTTTAAGTCATGAGTATATTGAAATAGATTAATTATGTTAATCAGGTAGGGGACATTACAATTGGTATCAGAGCTATATCCTGCCATCCTGTGGAAAGCTAGGTTGATGCAAACCAGCCAAAGAGCACAAAGAGCTTTAGAAAGGGAAAGGAGAAAACTTTCAGCAAATTCCAATCCCAATCAAAACAATCATATGGCTGAACCAACAGGTGATGAGATGAGGACATTTATGGAGCTAACAACAAGACATTAATGGAACAAAATGAAAGAACCCAAGTCCTCATGAAAGCCTTGCAAAACATGAATACTCCAATCAATGATCTTAGACTGATTTCTAGTGGAAGGGACATTAGTACAAATCCTTCAGAAAAGAATAGTAGATCATCCACACCTAAGTTACCAAAACCAACCTTCCTACCAAGAAATGATATACCAAGGGAGGAAGAGGAAATTAATCCTGTCAATATCAGCACTGAAGAAATAGCAGAAGCCTACACAAATTTAAACCCTGAGGTAAGAAGAACCATATCATTCAGAGAATTTTGTGAAGCAAAAAGACATGAGAACCCGAGGAGAAAAATAGGACATTCAAGGAAGGACTTAAAACATAAGATGAATAAGGTAACACTTCCGAACTTTGATGGGTCGGATAAAATTACAGCCCATGCTTGGTTGCAGAAACTAAACACTTATCTCATCCTTAGCCCCATGACCGAAGAGGATGCAGTCCAATTTGCTGTCCTGCACTTGGAAGGCTTAGCCCACAAATGGTGGCACCATGGGATCCTCACCCAAGGGCACCAAAATATAGCCTCTTATGAAGAATTCTCACAGAAATTGATTAAAAGGTTTGACCGGAAACATCCCCAAAAAGACTTCAAAGATTTGACTCAGCTAAAAGAGCTAGGGACAGTTGATGAATACATTACTAACTTTCAACGAATTGCAGTAAGAGTTACAGGGATTGATGAAGATAGGCTAACCTATCTATTTGTTGAAGGGTTGAAAGAATCATTGAGAGGGTTAATGGGTGCCCTCAATCCAATAATCCTAGATGATGCTACTGAAAAGGCCTTAAGACTAGAAACATCATCCCTAAATGACAAAACCCCAAATGATCATACTAAGATTTTCCACTAAAAGGATAATCACTGCAAGGTCTTCATAGACAAAGATGAGCTTAAGAAAAAGAATTTATGTTTCAAATGTCAAGAGCCTTGGGAACGGGGGCACCATTGCCATAAAGGTGGATCGGACAGAAAAAGTTTGTGCTATAGATGTAAGGAAAGATGGGAACCTGGTCATAAATGTAAAAACCAAGCCTATCAGATAGAGGCAATTTCTGAGAAAGAGCGTGAACAGAATCCTAGCAAGAAAACAAGGTATGACGAAGGAGATCTTAAGAGCATACAATCAAAAGAAAAAGGGAAGACAAACAAATGGAGCTTTACGGAAGAATGAACCCAGTAATCATGACGCCATCCTATCCTTAAGATCTAGAAGCAAAAATCTCCATAATAAAAATTGTAATATGTCAACTTGAAGGTTTCCTTGTCAAATAAAGAACAACCTTTTCATTAGACATTGCAGAGTAAACATGAATCAATACTAGGCAATGAGAAGGAATCTAAACAATACATGTATTAATTTGTATGCTCCCTGTTTGCATATATCCATGTGTATACTCTGTGTTTTCAAGTGTATGCTCCATGTTTGCATATATCCATGCGTATGCTCTGTGTTTTCCATGTGTATATTCTGTGTTTTCAAGTGTATGCTCCATGTTTGCATATATCCATGCGTATGCTCTGTGTTTTCCATGTGTATACTCTGTGTTTTCAAGTGTATGCTCCATGTTGGCTCTATATTTTTAGTTAATCTAGGATATATGAATATCAAGAAGGAATAAAAGATAATATGACTTTATCTAGAGATCGTTGCATTTGGGGTCATAGATGTGTGTCATGATTCTAATACTCATACATAAGTTCTTACCTTAACGTAAGAGACATCTATGATATTGTGCAACATTTACATTTTCAGATGATAAGGAAGGGAAGATGAGAAGAAACTTGTTGTAAGATTACAAAACCTTGTAAATTCCCAATCATTAGTTAAGATAACCCACAGTGAATTAAGAACGTTATATATACATTGAGGAACTAAGGGGCTAGTTTTGGGATCCTTCCATTTAAGGGATTTGGTTAAACTATCATTGCTTGAGGACAAGCAAATTTAGGAAGGGCGGACTGTAATATCCCTACGTAAATATTAATATTTCCGACCTTATTAATTTATTTATTATATAACCAATTTCCATTTTTTTTATTTAATCAATGCCTAATATTTAATAAATTAATTTAGTGTCTAAATATTAATTTAATAAATTAATTTAATGTCTAAATATTTAATAAATTAATTTAATGACTAAATATTAATTTATAATCAATAATACCCTAAACCCCAAAGCATGATCGATTCATGAAAGAAGTATTAAAGTATACAGCAGTGCGTTAAAAGTAGTTATTAGAGAAGCATCGAATTAGTAAGTGAAAGGACATGTCCATGTGCTGACCAATGTGCACTTCCAAAAGGTGCGATTTGACTTTAAATACTCTCCAAGTAGTGCGATTCCTAAAAGAAAAAAGAATATTGTCTTCCTTAAAAAAGGGTACGATTTGCATTAGAGATTATATTATTATTGTGACTAACAACAAACAATCAACAAAGAGAAAGATACGTCTCTTGAATCTGACATGTAATGCAAACTAATCAGAAAAATTTAATAATGAAAATCAGAATTTATATATATATATATATATATATATATAAAACAATAATAGATTGTAAATCAGACAGAACTCTTAAATAAACATTAAAGAGAATATGAATATACTATTCATTCTTGCTATTACTGTCAGTATTTAAGGAGATGGGAATGAGATGTTCCAAAGAGGGGCAGTCTAAATCCAAGCAATAGGTTATGTCCCAAGATAGGGTAGGGATCAGCATCCCGTAAACTTTGAGGGCATAGTCCCGAGATAGGGTAAGGGCTTGGATCTATAAACTTTGAAGGAACCTATTGTAGTTGGTCTCTAAGCGCTTTGGTAACACGCATATCCTCCTTCCTTAAAACTGAAGTAGTAACAAAGGTTGGTAATTGCATTAAGAGTTATGGAAGACAACCTTTATTATCTAATATGGTTGATGAACAATTTACTTATTAATAATTGATAAATTAATTGATCTATGGATAGCACAGATTTGATTCATATAAAAACAGATTTGTCTCCTAATCAATTTAGTTTAAGTCATTACAATCCATTACAATCCATATAAAAACAGATTGGATAGCACAGAAATAGATTAATTATGTTAATCGGGTAGGGGACATTACAATCCACAATTTTGGAAACACAATTTCCTAGTCTGTAAAGCCTATGAATATTGTAAATGCATGTAAAGTTTTCCCCCAAAATCTTTAAAAAGCTTTTCACTTGAGGAATGTAATACATAAAAGATGTGACTTGGTGGTAGCAAAATATACACCAATCAAAGAGTAAATGGAAAATATTTAAATGCAAAATCTGCAAAACGCTTTTCCCTTGAGGAATGTAAAATATAAAAGATGTCACTTGGTGGTAGCAAAATATACACCAATCAAAGAGTAAATGGAGAATATTTAAATGCCAATTATTCTGCATTTCTAAATTGTGTGTTGTCTAAAATCATAATGGGATTACAAAAATTCAAGGACAACTTAGATTCAAGAAATTATATTTTTTTAAATAATAAATACTCTTAATATCAAAATTAATATGAAGGCACATAAGCAAGACAAACCAAAGCAATATCTCACAAGCATGATATGATGTTGGTTTCCCAACAAACACCATTACTTTGTATCACCATCAAATTATATTTTTTTAAATAATAAACTCTCTTAATATCGAAATTAATATGAAGGCACATAAGCAAGACAAACCAAAGCAGTATCTCACAAGCATGATATGATGTTGGTTTCCCAACAAACACCATTACTCTGTATCACCACTACCACCCAATAAAACACTTTCTCAATACATTTCCCAACAAAACACCATTACATTCAGCTGATTGGTGGACATTTGGAGGTTATTTTTTGGGGGTTGACCCTTGTATATTTTTCTGGCTTTTCTCACTTTTTTGTTTTTGCTTTATGCCTAGGGCCATATTTACCCCATTCCTTTGCTTGTGTAGTTGATGTACATTTCATTCCCGTTGATCTATGTTGGTCGTTTGTGGACATTCTAGCACATGCTTTATCAACATGCAAGATGGGGAAGAATATTTTGACAGACTCCATGTAACATCTATTAGACTTGATTTAGCCCTTGTCTGCCCAATATAGTTGAATCTCTTAGCAGACAAAAGCAACATGACAAAGGAAAAATTAAGCCAACGCTGCATCTGCATCACCTCATTCAAAAAGTCTACCAAGATTCTGTAATGTCCCCACTTTGAAATATAATTTAATAATAAAATAAAAATACAAAAGAATAAAAATTAAAATTAAATTAAAATAAAAAAGAATATAATTAAAATTTGATTACAGTTAATGAATGATCAAAAGGCATGAAATGATAAGTTGTGACTCCCCCACATATGAGGTATAAAAGGGAGAAGAGAACTCATTTGAAGGGGGATAATTTGGGGAATCGGAGGGGCAGATCAGATTTAAATGAGAAGTGCAGATCTGATTGTGAAAGGTTGTGTCCCTTTCAAAGGGCAGAAATAATGAAGAGTTGCACTCTTTCAAAGGGGGCTAGTGGTGAAAGGGTGTGTCTCTTGCCAAAGGGCATACATGATGAAAAGATGTGACCTCTCCCTCACATTGAGAGATATAAAGGAAAGGAATCAAAAGCATCCAAGGACATCACCATCGATCAGATAAAATTAGATCAGAAATGTTGCTAACTTACAGGCAGTAACATCTGTGCTCTTGGTGGTATGCATTATTAAAATAATGTTATATCTATTCTATAATGGTCATCTTCTATTCTTAGTAGTCATCTTAGTTGTCGACTTATTTAGCTTTTTAGTCGACTTATTTAGTTTGCTTAGTCATTTAAGTGTAACTATTGCTTCTTTTATAAGAACGCATAGTTTGCTTTTTAGTTTTAGCTTTATTTAGCATTTTAAGCTGTTTTAATCTTTAGTTTAACGGTTCATTCTTTTTAGAACACCATCTTGTAATTCCTTTATATACGCTTGTATATTCGTTATTAACTAATTCAATATCATCTGATTATTTGAGCAATCAATTTTTCATGGTATCAGAGCGGGTCAATGGGACATTTTAAAGTTTGGCAAATTTTTTAATAAAAATTCATCGAGCCTTTCTACCTGGAATATTTTTCTAGAAATTTTTTCATTTTGGAGTTTTTTTTTGGCTTCCTTGTTTGGAAAATCGAAGGGTTTTCTGTCTACAAGTTCGAGGGTTTTTGCACTATTCACGGATTTTTGGCAAGTTTTCTGAGGTCGTGATTTTTTTTGTTCCTGCAAATCACAGATTTCATTTGGACGGATTTAGGGCTTCGATTTTTCCATATCCCGTGACTTTTCTTTTGTGAAAATCACAGGTGAGTGCCAATTCTTTTTCCCGAAGGCTTTTTTGGCATCATTTTTGTCTACAGACGTTTTTTTTGCGCCACCGGTTGTAATTTTCGTGCAATTTTATGCACGTGAGGACAATCTATGTTTTTTGTGACCCGAGAAAATTTTCAGCGGCCGCGTTTGTTTCCTAGTCTATGGGCCACGACGGAAGGCGTTTTTCCTGGTTTGTGGGTCTTTGAGCTGCAACAAAAGAGTATCTTTCACAAGCACGATTTTTTGGTGACAACCTGCATGTTTTTCACAATTTCATAGAAAATCATCGTTGTGTGTGACGCAATTCTGTTCTGTGTTTTCAAAAAAATTCTTTCTCTACGTTTTGTGATTGTTTTTTTCAGTCCCAAAGGGTTTCTTTCTAGTTTAGTGATGGGTTTTATTAATTTTTTCCTTAAGAATTTTCGTCGGGTTTTTATTATTTTTCCCTTTAAAAAAATTTATTTTTGGGTTTTGATAATTTTTTTCCAAAAAAATTATTCTGGGTTTTTATAATTTTTTTTCTTTAAAAAAATTATTTGTTGGGTTTTATGGTTTTTTTGCCACAAAAAAATCATAGGAGGGTTTTCATGATTTTTTCCTGAAAAATTGTTTGAGGGTTTTCACGATTTTTTCCTAAAAAATTGTTCATAGGTTTTCTTGATTTTTTCCTCAAAAATTGTTTTTTGGTTTTTTCGATTTTTTCCTCAAAAAACATCTGTAATTCACGAAGTTCAAGTGGGATTTTGTGATTCGCGAATTTTTCAGGGTTTGACGGTTTTTTCCTCAAAAATCGTGTTTTGTTGCAGTCAGTTTTGGGTCACACTGCTAGGGCGAACATCTGCAACCGTGGTATCTTGCAGTCTGTTTTGGAGTTGCTGGAGCAAACAATGCTCAGTACTCTTCTGCAAAAGGGTTTGCTGATTTTTCCTCAAAATAATGGTTTCAAGCTTTAGTAATTCACATATGCCAAATCTCTAATTCATGTGTGAGGTTACATCAGCTTGGATAGCTTTTGGTACTCTTGGTCATTTACATTCTGCAAATCCTGGGAGGGTCTCCATAGCAGCAGAGTGTTCTTTGCATTTGTGATCAAAAGACCTACAGTGTCTTATGTAGGGTATTGAATACGATGACCATTACAGAGGGTATTAAAATAATATTATATCTATTCTATAATTGTCATCTTCTATTCTTAGTGGTCATCTTAGTTGTCGACTTATTTAGCTTGTCAGTCGACTTATTTAGTTTGTTTAGTCTTTTAAGTGTAACTATTGCTTCTTTTATAAGAACACATAGTTTGCTTTTTAGTTTTAGGCTTTTTAGCTTTATTTAGCAATTTAAGCTTTTTTAAGCTCTAGTTTAACGGTTCATTCTTTTTAGAACACCGTCTTGTAATTCCTTATATAGGCTCGTATATTCGTTATTAACTAATTCAATATCATCCGATTATTTGAGCAATCAATTTTTCATGCATCGAACCATGAAGGCAAGAAAGAATATAAGAATTTAACAGTGATTATATCAATCAATGGTAGCAATTATGAATAACAGCGACTCCACATACAATCTTTCTTATGCTGGTCAATGATTAACATGGGTCCACTCCCTTCAAACTCGACCAACTCTTCTAAATTAGAAAGTCAATTCAGATTACAGTGATCAAAGGATGCAATTCCAATTTCAGCGATCAGGTGAATCAGAGCTTATGAGGATGCTATCGTAGTCAGCGAGTTCAAACCAAAGATTAGTCAAAGTTACGATTTGATTGCAAGGTGCAGTTTAAGAATACGGCTTAATAAAATGATGCGATTCCTACAAACAACAAAGTTGAAAGGTCAGCAAATTAATATAAAGACCAAGTTACCTCTTAACTAATCAAAGACTAAAGGTACGATCCATTTGAAGTGGTGCGAACTTACATAAGAGGGGGATTTATATTTGAACATACTAGACACTCAGATTGAACCAGAGACTTTATAGTCGTGGTTGCACGATTTAGGAGATTGTTAAATAAAAAACATCACCATAATAATACCGCAGAAGTAATAAAAATGAATCTGAATCAGCGATCCAATATCGCATAAGCATTAAGTCAAACATCTGAAACAACAGTAATTTGATATCAGACTAGATCGATTAGCAGAAGTATAATTCGCATATATTATAAGAAGATATCAGGAACAGCATATAGTCTCAAGAACCGTGACAGTTATCCTTGCATATGCACCAAGCATTATCAAGTTATATATATACTTCATATCTGAATAGATAAGAATTGCACTCATATTGCATATACATCAGAAATAGGACTCTTGTTTATACGCAAATGATATATCATATCCATAGCGTTCAGTACTGTTTGATACTAAGATAAGGATCATAATATCCACAACCCGGATAAGGCTTTATGTGTTGCAGATCAGAACATTGCATTCATATTAAGAAGATTCAGATAAAGCAGTTCATACACATACTTGATAAGTATTCATATCAACCTTATAGTCCAAGGCATTTGGATATAGGACCAAACGTTGCAAATTAAATATCATTAGTTGACATTGCATTAATAATAAGGAAGTTGATATTGGCAACAAGCACATTGTTACTATTCAAGTTCTTTAGAATACAAGATTTAATAAAAAGAAGTCTCTTGCAATCGAAATTTAAGTAAACAGTCCCATAATCTTAGGAGAGTACATAAGGGGACATTACATATTCAATAGACAATTTCCTGACCTATATAGAGCATGTTGAAATGAGAGATTTTGATATGGGAGCTTAGAAAATCCACTAAGAAGATGAATGCATATAATAATTAAGGGGAGGAAAGGTTAGATAATTGTAAATGGTAGATGTCAAAATAATGGTACTTTCAGAACAATGATAATGCCAATAGTGCATCTCAAAGCTTACCTATCACAATCATGTGAAAGCTTGATATTATTTCTCACTAGATGAATGTAGCAAGTGAGAACATATTAGTTGTTTGCGAGAAAGATCATTCCCAATAATTGCAATATTCAGTTTGTTACCTTTCATACTTATAATCTTGGATGTCTGGAAGTCAATGAGAAGCTGTGTTATGAGTTACATCCAGAACAGTGGAATGCTATACATGCTACTCTATTTTTTATTAGATCTATCTTAAGATTGAATCAAGATATGTATTCTTACAATAAAAAACATGTATATGAACCCCATTTAGCATAACACTTATAATTAACCTTTATCATCTATTACATCTTTCATTTAAATTACTTATGCATTTCTCAGCATTCTCGTCAGCTAAACACTTTGCATCAAATCAAAGTGCAAGTGATGGCTTTTATTCGGATTGAAATAATAAGTACTCTAATTAATGAAACTACCACTACATCCCATCTAAGCAAGCAACTCCTAGAGTGATGAACAAGGAGATCCCAAATGCAAAAGGCAAAAATTAGATACGAACAAGGAAGAAGACATGAAGAAACAATGACAAACATTTAATATTCTAGACTTTGCAGAAATGTAACGAACATAGCCCCTCTTTCTATTGCTTATGTACCGAATCCTTGCTATAAAAACAAATTTCATTCACATCAACTAAATGAAAATGAAATAATAGCTAAAACTGGAATTAAACTACCTGTTATGTTTGTGTCTCTGGGCATGCCCACTAAAATGAAAATGAAATAATGGCTTAAAATGAAATTAAAATACCTGTTATGTTTGTGTCTCTGGGCACATCCACAAGCAACGCATGTCCTATTTTCATCAGAGATAAGGTCCATTGAGAAAGTAATTATAAGAGTTTAAGATGGATCTAGAAAAAAATTATAAAATGCAAATTTCACTTCAATTTCTACATAATTTCTTATTTCGTTGAAGATTTCAGCAGTCATGTGGAATGCATAAACAAGAATAGTATATGGTATATGGTATATACAATGTCACATTTATTTAGTACTATTCAGATCATCTTTCACAGGAATATTCAATAGTAGAAATCGTTGCTAGAAAAGTAGTTTGGATTTATCTTTGAAATAAAGTATCTGGATTTATTAACTGAATGATGAGCAAGAGACTTCTACACGCCAAACACATAGTAGTAACAGTGGCAATATCTAGATCTACTGATTGTTAAGATGATGTAGAAGCTATTGGAGTAGACATGCTTATCCAATGGATCCATGTAAATATTTGTATTTGTCTGCATATATTCGTATAGGTGTAGCTATGTGCATGGAGCCAATGAGCATATTTCAGCCACAATTTGGTCATAACATATGGGATTAGTCTGAAATTTTATAAAAATATTTCCCGTGATGTTTGTGAGATCTCCATAAATGTCAAAGTCAAGATTCACCCGTTTGACCCCTCAAATGTCCAAAAATCAGTACATCTAATAAAGCCAAAATTGAAAGTGTAGATTATTGTCATAATAATTCACAACCCTAGCAAAAATCAGCTCAAAAGTTTTCCGTTTGGGCCACAAAATGTTCGGGTGGTAAACTGAAAATTTTGGATTGAACTAACGAGAAAAGGTGTCCAAACATAAAAAATGACAGCCGAAAAAGTTATTCAAATGCTTCCACATTATCATAAACTCTCGAAACGCATACAATATCAGTAACATATAGATTTTGCAAAGAGTTACCAAGGCATGATCTAGCTAATTGGAGCAAAACTAGAAACTAAATCAGTCTTGCAAATAAAGATATTCCACAGAAGGAAGGAAAGGCATCTACATGTATATATGGTTATATGTCTTGTATGAATCAGAACATGTAGGAAGGGGAAAGACAGCAGTTGTATGGCAGGGGAAATAGTCAATTCCATAGCAGGAGAAGATAAGGCTATTTCATAGTAGAGTTGTTTCTGTACTGTGTTTCATAATAACCATTGCCATTGCTTTCCCCACTTTGGTGTCTCCAGGGTAAATCTCCTTCTTGTGCTTTTTGTGTACTTGCCCATTGGATTTTTCATTTACATGTAATTGTGAATTGTCATATAGGTAGGATAAACTCTTGGAATTAGAACAGCTCTCTAAATATTTTAGGCTTGAAACATATGCTGTACAAGATAATTAAGACCATGTAGATAGTATGTGCACATTCACAGTTCTCTTCTGTATAAGGATAAATGGGACGGCTTGTTGTATTCCATGTCTCAAATCAGCTCATGTATGTTGAAATTCAGTAACAGAGGCACTAATTTGTCAGCAGAGCATACCTTGTGAATTTGTGGCAAACATAGCTTGGCAAGTTTATGAATTATGTATGATCTTGATGATTTGTTCTTCTATCTAACTCTCTAGATTGTGATTTGCATTTTTAGCCTATAAACTATGTTTTAATTTTGAAACTTCTAAACTTTTATTTATTTTGATATTTTCATGATTCCCCTGTTTTACTGGTTTAATCTCTTTATGCACCAAAAATCAATATTTGTTTCTATTCCTATATGTTTTAATTTTTCTTTTTTTAAAGATGATTCCATGTAATTTTGGAGCCAGGGATTCTTGAAGAATCAGCACTTAACATTTCCATTTCTATTTTTGAGTAAATTGTTAGCATTTGAATCCACACCTTTCAATGCAACACAAAACGAAACAGATGTATGGTAAAATCACTCTTCCGATCAACAAAGAAAGATACTTGTGAATTAAAAACTAAACTAAAACTGACAAATATGTTCTTGCAATTTACAATCTTTACAATGATTTTAGGGGTGGTTTGTGTTCATGCTAAATAACATGTAAATGTGTTTTTTTGGTTCAGATGCCCTTTCCACACAGAGCAAAAACGACTACATGTTTATACTATTTGGTTGATAATAGAGACCGGGTAAGATAAGTAAACACAAAGTTGAATAGGCTAACACATAAACACAAACAATGTGGGTTAAATTAAATGTAAGGCTTGATACAAAACCACAAGCTACAATTTGAACTCAGCTGCAATACAATACTTGTAAATTTACCAAAGCAATTTAACCCTAAGCCCTCATAACTAGACATCTCAATAAACATTTATAAGCGACGTAGCTGTAATAAATGTCAGTGAACGAATAACAAATTTGGGATAACAATAACAATGAATACTTGATAAACAACAACTCTAGCAATATACAAAAGTGAGAATTACCACTAATCATTTAAACGCAAAATAGCATTTATTTATAGTATTTACAAAGCTATTGCATAAAAAAATAAAGAATTCAACTAACTCGACCTCAACTCTAGCTACAACTACTTGCATGACATGCAAACTTATTACAAATTAACTTGTCCAGTAATCCTAATATTATAACACGCAATGGTTGAGCGAACCAATGATTAAAAATAATTACAATTATCCTTTAAAAGCTCATGTCTCTCACATGAAGAGAGATGATCTAACATTAGCCAACTCCAAGTTAAAAATATGCTTTGATAAAAAAAATTGCAAATTTGAATATGCTTTGCCATGTCCCCTTTCCCTAGCCAACCTTAACCCTCAACAATATTAATATATATACACAATCAAATTTTGAAATTTCAAATTTTAGTACTAGATGTTGGGCCCATGCACCTTATTTGTGGTGTATACTTTTAAGTCTTCTAGATTCAAGGTGGACAGTCTAGAATTTTGGGGTATTTTTCAATTTTTTTCCGAAGATTGTATCTGCCAAGACACAACCCCTAGTAGTTCTCTAAGGTTGGGCAAAAACACTAGCCTTCTCTTGACAATTTCCTCAAGACCACAACATTCTGATCGGATTCATTCTTTTATGTATGGCGAAAGACTAGTTACCAAGTGTTGACAGCCATTCACTAAAATTGGAGAGGAATCATGCACTGCTCTAGGCTGCAGGCGAACTATTCTACCACTCAGGAGGCATGTTCCACCCATGAAAACTCAAGGGCACAGAGGTGCAACTGTCCAACAACCTAGGGCCCCCTAACCGCTATTACCTTAGACATTAACCTGCAACCACTAAAGCACTACACTCAGCACAACCACCACTGCACACCTGCCTGGAATTGCCCAGTCTTAGAGCCTTACTCAAATCTCAACCACAACCTAGCAACATGAAGAAGGTTCTTATTCAAACCTCAATCACAATAGGGGAGGGGGATAAATAAATGGTGCTTACAGTAGGAGACCAACCAAGGTGTTACAACTGTGAGTTTCCAGCTAGACCTCGAAAGAAATTTATAATTATAAATTTCTCAGTTGGAAACATTGGAAAGTAAGACATTGAGTGTACTGTCCCCGATTTGGCTAGGTTGACCAGCACTAATTTCATAGATAAATAAATAATTATTAATAAATGGAATTATTAAATTATTTTAGTAACAGCCTTTGGGCCAACTTGCTTGAATATTTTGTTTTATCCTAGAGGCCGACTTGGATGGAATGTTATTAGGTTGGTTTTCTAATCTTGGCCAACATTGAAAGATTCATGTATTTATAGGGTTCATGGCTGGAGTGAAAGGCATTGGAGAATGTCAATTATTCCCACATTGAACGAATGCAAGAGAGCTCCAACGCAACCCTATATTTCTCATCCATGGTGGAACGTAGCCCATGCCAACTCTTTCATTAAGCAATTTATCATCTTATCCATATCCACAGATAAATAAATAATTATTAATAAATGGAATTATTAAATTATTTTAGTAACGGCCTTTGGGCCGACTTGCTTGAATATTTTGTTTTATCCTAGAGGCTGACTTGTATGGAATGTTATTAGGTTGGTTTTCTAATCTTGGCCAACATTGAAAGGGCTGGAGTGAAAGGCATTGGAGAATTTCAATTATTCCTGCATCGAACGAATGCAAGAGAGCTCTGACACAACCCTAAATTTCTCATCCTTGGTGGAACGTAGCCCCTGCCAACTCTTTCATTAAGCAATTTATCATCTTATCCATATTCATTTCATTACTACATTAATTAGTTTGTATTTATCTAACTCGTATCACATCCTAGGGTCGGCTCACTCAAGAGTTCAAAGATATCTATTGATCATGGGACAAGAAGAAGATACACACAAAGGGCGGAACTAAGGATTAGCAGTGATAGCCTAGGCACGATAGATATTTCTCCTTTGTTGTTGTCTCCAACACAACAAAGCAAGAGACTTCAAAGAAATCTAAGTACGAGGGAGCTCAAAGTGGGGCCGTACCATTCAAGAGGAAGTGCAAACTATGCAGTGCCTCGCAACCTACTTAGATGAAGGGATTGGAGGTGTCTTCTACAACATAGTAGAGGATCCAACTTATCATAAGGACCCTTGACATTGCTGAAGTCGCTAACCAAGGATGAGTCAAAATGAGTGCTTTGGAGGTGCCCCTTATAAGGTGCACAATCGCTGATTGAATTCACCCAATGAGGAGATAGTCGCCAGCAAGGAGGCAACTTTAGGTTACATTTGGATCTGAGTGTTTGAGAATTAAGTTTTGAGAAGTTGTTAAAGTACTAAGAACTGGAATATAAGTTGTTAAAGTACTAAGAACTGGAATATCTTTTAATTCATGTATAATGAATATTATTTTCTGAAAGATCCCAAATGGATCCTTTTGCTGTTGCTGCTGTAAATTCTTAATTAAAAATACTATATTTTTGTAATTTTCCGGTGATCTTATAGAATAGACAGAAGTTGCAAAAAGGGATTGTTTCTTTCTGGGTTTTGATGTTATAAGTAAAGTAATTGATAAATAGCAACAACTGTGAAATAAACAGTAAACAATGTTCATATGTAAGAACACTTAAGCAATCTGAAAATATTGCAAATCATACCAAGCAAATAACCTAGTTTTGTATTCAGCAAGAATCCATACATTTATTTGGAGTTGTTCTCAATCTGGATTGATGCCAGATGGAGGAATATTAATAGCAACGAACAAGGAAGACCAAATAAGTTGAATACAACCCTTCAAGCCAACATACAAACAAGGCGTGGTTGCAAAGGAGGCGTGGAAGCTGCTGCAAATCACATGCCAACTGAAATAGACCAGCCGCCCTATTGAAACCCCCAATATGCACGCTGAATCTTCAGGCCAAGAAGATGTGTCTTCTACCTCTGACAACCTCTGTGCAATCCTGGATAAATCCACTGTCAACTCCTGCTGAGGGCTACATCCCAGCAAGCTCAGACATGGGGTTTGCATCCCAGACTAAAATCACTCTTCCAGAGCAATTCCCAAATTCGCAAGTTTCAAAATGATCAAAGATGCTATCAATTAGGTTTTAATATCCTTATAACTCCTTTCCCTTTGCAAGTCGAACCCTAAAGAATAATAAAGCTTGTGCTTTATAATTAAAGTGACACTTTCCCAATTATGGCATCAAACTATAGAAAAATATCACTCTATTGCGAATAAATAGCTTCAAGCATCCAAAAAGACTCTGGGAGGTGAGAATCATGTAGCAAAGTTCAAGACCTTTCCAACAAGCTATAACACATAGGCATATCAAACTAGATGAAGCCAAAAACCCATTATTACTCTGAAATGGCTATATACATAGCCTTATTTTAATTTATTTAAACGCTAACTTAGGAAATATTTAAATATATTAAAATATTTCCATAGATCCAATAATAGCCCAAAATAACCAACCAAACATGAATCTGACTTTGTCACTTGTCTGTGACTGATGCCGGACAAGATGGGCCAACTAGCAGTCCCATCCCTAAAATCTAGGGATGCTCCTAGAAACTAGGAAACACACCCAATCTTCCTGAAACTGAAACCAAGGTATGGTCTCGTGGAACCTCAAATATGGAAACTGCCACAACCTCCTAAAAAGTAGGGAATCTCCCTAAAAATTAGGAACCTCTATCCAAACACCTATAACTGCTCAAAAGGATCCTGCTCTGCTCCTTGGTCCCCCAGGTGGTCATTCAGTCAACTGCCAGTTCTCCCTAAAAAATAGGAGACCTCGTCTAAAGGTCCGAAACGGCTCACAGAGCCCCTGCAAAGCTCCATGACCCTCAGAATGAGTCCCCTAACCATGTCGTTGACCTACGGGAACTCGAATGGTAGGTCAACCCCTGCTCATCTCATGTCACCTAGAAAAGGGGATATTACATTTTCCAAATACATGTTTCGAACTGAAAACATAAGGAGTGTAACTTTTGATCTTGCAATCATATATGTCCTGATGCTACTACTATTAAGAATTACATTGTTTAAAACCTAAAATAAGTATTTTTGTTAAAATATTCCACTTTCTATTTAGAATTGCAAATTTTGAGTTGGCATCAGACCCACCTTCCTGCCAGCCTGTGAGTAGTTTTGCAACTTCATGAATAAATGAAGCTATGTCTCTAATACCATCATGACAACCAAAAGAACCTACTAAGGAAGTGGCTAGATGTCATGCCAAATATATGAATGTAGGCCCAGCCATCTGTCAAGATCTGACCTTTACTAAATATTTTGAGCTTCAAACGAATGGGAGAAGGAGAAGAAGATATGAGGAGCAGCCCTGCAAGGAAAATTTTAAAATGGAACAATTGGATCAGAAAAGGCACATTATTTGGAGCCATCAAAATCTTTGAAGAATATTTAGGGATGCCTGGTCAAATTAAATCTATATTTCCTTTTGATGATTATTTGGGGTATCTGAATCGGATAAACCCAAGAGAAAGGAAACTTTATGAAAACATAAGAGGAATGAGTACGAAAGAGAGAAATTCAGCAGCAGCAAAAGTAGAACCAAAAATGATGACGAGTATAGGTGCAGAAGAGGAGGTCAAGGAAGAAGTGATAGCGGAGCACAAAGAAAGGGCAGAGTCTCAAGATGACAAACTAGTGGACTCCTCAAGGACAGAAGATAGTAATGTCCACAAAACATCAGCCCAAATTCTAGGTATGGATATAATTGCATCATGTAATGATTCACAGTATATGAGAATGATTGGTCCATGCAATACAATGCAAAATATTAGTTGTGATGTTGCAATGATTGGTTTGTAGATTGAGGACCATGAAGAAGAACTGCAGGTTTATCTAGAAAGTACCATGATTATGCACTCTAATTACATGGAGGTGGGGCCAAGAACATTCACACTCCTTTGTTCCAGGATTAATAAGATCAGTGGTGGAGTTTGGAAGAGAGATGTTTATCTCAGAATAGTGCAGCAAAGTGGTGTAACAGTGATTCTAAGGGTGACATGGGATCTTGGCATTCAATTTTGGTATGCAAGTGCAGATTACTTGAGGACAAGCAATCTCCGAGATGGGAGGACTGTAAAATCCTAGATTTGGCTGGGTGGGCCAGCCCTAATTTCATAAATAAATAAATAGATAATTATTAATAAATGGAATTATTAAATAATTATAGTAACGAACATTGCGCCAACTTTCCCATCTTGTGGTGGTTTGTGTCTTGGACCAACTTGCTTAATATTTCGCTTTATCCTGGAGGCCGACTCGGATGCAACACTATTAGGTCAGTTTTCTAATCTTGGCCAACATTGTAAGATTCAATGTATTTATAGGGGTCATGATTGGAGTAAAAGGCATCGGTGAATTTCATTTATTTCTGCATTGAACGAATGCAAGAGAGCTCAAATACAACCTTGAGTTTCTCATCCCTAGTGGGACATAGCCCCTACGAGCTCTTTCATTGAGCAATTTATCATCTTATCCATAATCAATTCATTATTGGATTAATCAAATTGTACTTGTCTAACCCATATCACATTCTAGGGTCGGCACATGTAGGAGTTCAAAGATAACTATTGATCGTGTGTTGACGTGTATTTTGTACACAATCATACACAGAATAAAATACCCAAGGGTACCTTATCCTCTCTTGAATAAAGTCTCTGATTGCTGAAGATATCGCAAGAAGGATCAATCAGGGTGACTCCAATGTTCCTTTAAGTAGGGTCTCTACGTGTGGATAAGCACCAGTGGTCGTTGTGATTGCTGTGTCATCAAGGGGCCTTACGTTCCGAAATAGAATTTCCTAAACTAACAAATTCTCAAAAAAGATCAAAAGAGGAGGGCTTACAAGAGATTAATTCAAATCTAATCCTAAGAATGACTTAATGCGGACAGGACTTGGTAAGATTCTACCAACTTCAATATTGCCATAAAATAACAACTCAACTGAAATTGATGCGATCTTCTAAGGTAACAAATGATCTTTCAATTCATCAAGGATCATAGACACTACCACAAAGGCACATATCCAAGGTTCAATGACGATTGAAGGTTTAGGTGATTCAAGTTTCTCCAGTTGACCACGCAAGGCATTCCTACAATCAGCAAGAAGCTAGTGGTTTGGAAAGTGAATCTTACCAAAGATCAAGCCCAACACTTTGTCCTTCAAATTAAAACACTACTGTGATTGAGAATGATTCAAGAAAGTGAACAACCATGAAGATAACCACAAGAATTGCAATAAAACACCATAACTTCAATATTTTATTGATCTCAAAGCCATCATAAACAACAATTGTTTGAAATTCCTTCTTCAAAGCTCAATCTTGCTACAAAGTAACTTGCTTCTATCAAATTGCTAATCTCTAATCACTAATGCTGATATCTAATGACAAAATGAAAAGAAATGAGGGTATATATAGCATCCTCAATTACAATGAACGGTCCAAATCAAAAAGAAGATCAACGGTCAAGATTATGACACCTAAACCCTAATTAGGGTTTATTACAAATAGTCCCCTTTTTATTGAACAATATTAAATGCATAGCCAAATATTAAATTTGGCACAAAAACCTAGGAGACATAGACCAATGACAATTAAAGTGCCATGTCATCTATAACAATCTTTCTTCTAGAATCTTATTCCCTTTCCAATGCTCCTTTTTAGCATATGCAATGAATCTAGAGACGATTCCTTCGATCTCAGCAATTGGAATCTCGGGAAGATTCCTCATTCGTTCCTCTAAGTGGATGACCTGATCAAAAGCCTTGAGAAGAGCAGCATCCCATGCAGGTTCAAGTTCTTTGGTCTTCTCAATCAGGAGCATGGTAGCAAACATTTGGTCCCGTTGCTCATCTGTGATAATATTCGCATCCTTGCAAAAGATGACCTTGACCCTTTCTTCCAATTCTTGTAAGTCCACACCTGTCTCAACTTCGATCCTCCTGCCAAGAATAGTACGTAGTACCTCAAACACTCTATCCTAGATCGGGTGGATAACCTCCTCAACATGATTGCATCTAGTACTGATGTCCTTGAAGAGAACTTCCTTCATCTAGAGTAAAGTTGACCACTGAAGTAAACTATGAGGTCCTCCATCCATTATCTTTTCTTGTACTAGGACTTTCCTTGATGTTTGTCTGATTACTTGTAGGACAGGAATGATGACATCCTTAGTATGAGCAAAAGCAGCTACAGTTATCATCAAGTTGTGGATGATCTCAAGAACCTGGATAGCTCGGTGAATGGTCTGCATCATCCTTGTTGCAAATTCGATAGCAACTGTATGAGATTTGTCAATCCAAGAGCTCATAAGCTGGACCAAACTCCTAACTCTCTCTGCCTCGCCAACTGATTCAAGGGGAAGTGCCTGCGCAGGAGATACTGCTGGATCCTGACGTCCCAAAGGCTGATTGAGATGGCTAAAGTAGTCTCTCCATGCACCGACCTCTCTCTCAAGCTTTCTATTTTTCTCCATTTCTTCCCTAAGCTTGTCTTTTAATGCTTCAAATGAATCGATGGCCTCATCCAGTGTCTGCTCGGCTATGAGTGGACCAAGCTCAAATGTCTCTACATCATATTCCTTTGCGAGGATCTCACCTTCAAATTTGTCCACTGCTGGTGTAGCTATCTGCAATTTCCTGGATCCAGTCTCATCTCTGATCATCTTGGACATCTTAGTAGCCTTCCTCTTCTCTGTCACTTCCTGAGAATTTCCAACAAGGCTTTCTAAATCAATCACATTGTCTTCGTCCTCGATCACAATCACCCTTGCTAGTCTCTCCTTCAACCAATCTGGGATGGCAGATCTTGTTTCTTTAACTTGTATCTCCTTAGGCAATGTTTCTTCTTCTCTGAGAGGAGATGTTACTTCATTATCGTCTTTGTCTTCATGTAGCTCATTAGCTTGGAGAGATCTACTTGATGAACGTTGAGGTGCCTGTCCTTCTTCCTGTTTATCGTTCTGTACCATCGATTCCATAGACTCCTCTACTTCAAGTGTCCTCTTCTCTTGTCGAGAAGATGTGCCGGATGAACGAACTCGGTTTGCCTCTTGCTTCTTCTTGGAGGATTCTCTTTTCTCAGGTCTCTCTTTTCTCTTTGAACCTCTAGGATGAGGATTGCCCTCACTTATGCTTCGAAGGTTACCTTCGCTTGTGTTTCTGGGATTAGGATTACCTTCACTTACACTTGCTCCACCTTCAGCTGGTCTTTCTTCCAAAGTAAAAGTCATAGATATGCCTTGCTCTCTCAACTTCTGATGCTGCACATCAACCCATCTGCGTGTACAAGACAAAACTGGAGCCATCAAAGCATCTAGATCCACAATCTCAGGTTCATTCCAATCTAGCCTCACTGATTTGCTTTCTCGATCATAAGATGATTGGAGATGTCTGCCACTGTCCTGAGCTTGGTTGGCCACTCTGTAAATCTTGCATTTCCTGATGAAGTCCAAAGGCAATCTAGAATGCATCTTTCTCTTCACTTCAAGATCATCTAATAGATTCATCACAAAGTCCTCTATCTGAAACTCATGCTTATATTTTCTTCCGACTGTCTCCTCTATATACCCATAAGGATCAAAGCTCTCTCTCAAGGCAAAGAATGAAAAAGAATATAAAGCTAACTCCTTTTCTGCATCATCCATGGCTAGAGCATTAGGACATACCTCAACTAAATTCCCCAATATGATAGGCACAGGAACTCCATTTCCATGTCTGTGTCTGAATGCCTTCGCACAAGCTGCCAACTGTCTAGTTACCTCAAGTAACACTATTCTGTCTGTCGGATATCTCGGCAACATGTATGGAGGTGAAGGACATCCATGAACTCTAATATATGTAAATTTCGGAAATTGGATAAACCAAGCACCGTACCTCTTTACTAGCTCTTGTGCATCCTGAGATAGCCTATTGTGAATTCCGCCTTGCAACGTCCTGGTGATGTTCATTGTGAAGGTATCATTGACTATCTTGTAGTTACTTCCTGGCGGATGATGCAAGTGAACATAGGAATCACAAACTCTGACCTCCCCGGGTCCCCTTCCAATCACTCCTCTGTGAGGTAACCCTGCATATTTAAAGCTCCTGATTAAGGCATATATGATGTATGAACTCATGTGGAAGGACTTGGTAGCCTTCAGTCTCCTTAACTGTACGTCCAAGCAATGGCTAATCATTCTAGCCCAATGAATTGTTCCTTTTCCCTGAACTATCACTTGGATGAAGTAGAACATCCACTTCTCAAAATAGAAGGCTTGAGGGGGCTCCTGTGACTCGGTTGAGCAGTGTTATCAAATCTCTGTACTCCTCTTGGAAGTCGATCCTATGTGGTGTGTTTGGAATCTTGCTCAGGCGAGGACAACTCTTGAGTAACCAGTTCTTATTGATGATGCTTAGGCAAGTGTCTGGATCATCTTCGTACATGGACCTGGCTCCTTCTATGCTTTTGTAGATCATATCTCTGTGCTCCGGAAGATGGAAAGCCTCACTTATAGCTTCCTCTGAAAGATAGGCCAAAGTGTTTCCCTCCTTGGACACGATCGATCTGGACTGTGGATCATAATGGCGAGCACATTCGATCATCAACTCATGACATTGGATTGCTGGAGGGAAGTCGGCCGCCTTAATGATGCCACTTTCAATTATTCTCCTGGCGACAGGTGATGGCTTGCCAATGTAAGGGACCTCTCGAAACTTCTTCGTACTGAAGTTTCCCAAGTTGGTATCTCCAATGTTGCTCCACTTCGACACAATCTTGGTCTCCAATTCTTCGTTCTTTTGATCTTCCTTCATGAGGGCTGGACGACTGGTGGATACTCCCGCCTTCGGAGTCGCCATCGTAACACCTACACAACATTTCACAATAAGTAACAGATTTTGCAATGTATGTAATGTCCCCTTTTTAGCGCAACATGATATGGGGTGTCGTTAGCCTATTCTGACACGGTCCCGAAGGCTAACAAGGACATTGATGGAATCCTGAGGTGTTTTGGCCTAGGTGTTTTCGATTTCAGGCCAATCGGTGCTGCTCTGACAGGGTTTCTAGACACTTACTATTTATAGTAAGTTAGTCTCCAAGCAGTGACCTGGAATTTTTAGTGTTTCCCTGGTTGGCATAATCATCAGTAAAAATATTTGAAGGCGACAATGATTTAAAGGAATTATCAACAATGTTTTAATATTTAACGATAAAGTGTAAAGTTAAATTAAATATTTAACTTTATCGTTATATTATAAGGTTGGGAATATAAAGTAATGTTTAAAATATTAAAAGTTCCCTTTAATGTGTACATTGTGGGAAATAATATTTTATTCTAAAATGTATTATCCCACATTCAGGAAATGAAGTGTTTGCATCCAGGAAGAAGATATAAATGGAGGTTGAGAGCTCTCTTTTGGGGATAGGCTGGGATGAATTAATGTTATGCAGTTGGATTTCGTAGAGATCTGATTATTGGGCTTGGAGGACGGAATCCCTCTTTGCTAGCATTCTCTTCGTTGTTGAAAGACACAGTCAGGAGGATTAATGGTGTTTTCATTCAGGAAACACATTGGGCTTCATTTGGTGCTCTCGCATGATGTTTTTACAGGGGTTTGAAAGTGCAGATTTGAAAATAGTGTTTTGCTACAGTACCGCGTGAATAGTGTTTTGCTACAGTACCACGTGAATAGTGTTTTGCTACAGTGCCACGTGAACAGTGTTTTTGCTACAGTACCGCGTGAATAGTGTTTTTGCTACAGTACCGCGTGAATAGTGTTTTGCTACAGTGCCGCGTGAATAGTAAAAATGCTACAGTGCCGTGAATAGTGCAACTACAGTGCGTGAACAGTGTTTTCAGCAGGTTCTATACTTGTGGAGTCCAGGTTTGAATTTGTTTATTATCATATGGTCTATAATATTCTTCAAATCTGATTTGTATGCTTGGAGTTGGAATTAAATAAATACCATAAGCATTAATCCTCTTGTTTTTGGTATTTGATATGTCTGGTTATTTTTATATTGAATAAACTTTGAAAGCTTTACAATAAATATCAGTTTACCAAATTTATCCTATAGCAAATCAAGAACCAAAAAAAATCCAATAGTCAGCTTGCACGCCAACTGTTTGACAAAATTACACTAAGTAAAAAGGACATAAATTTAGTACCGAACAGGGGGTGTCCATTACAATGTAAAAATTAAGATTTAGATTAAAGATTGAATTTAGGAAACTTCATGATAAGTCTTTGAGTTATCATTTCCTAAATGCGATTGAGCTACTGGAAATTCAAAATTTCAAAATTCAAAATTTCAAGATTGAAACTAGGACGACTTTTGAAAAAAAAAAAAAAGGAACAAAGAGGACTTCGCCATACCTCACTTTGAGAGCTAACTCTAACAAAAGAATGCAAAATTAAGGAAGTTCGCCTAGGCAAAAACGAAGATTGAAGTATTCAACGTGATCTTCCTTTAGCAAAGGCGCCTTCCTTGTCAACTCCACCACCCTTGGGGTCTTCAACGTCTTGATAGAGAATTCGCTCCACTTCTAACTAAATTCGCACTCCTCTTGATGAGATTTCGCAACTTGTATTCTTCTCCAATCGCATGTAAATGAATGATTGAATGATGATTTGAAATGCTTCAAAGCTCCTTTCTTATATAGGCGCTCACCTCCTTAATTGCACATAGGCCGACTTTTTGGAAATAAGGCAAATAATAAATAAATTTTAAATAAAATGAGGCCGACTTTGTAAAAATATGGAAATATAACCCAAGCGCTCCCCCTTTTTTATTAATTAATTTAAGTGCCTTTGTATTTAATAATTTCGATTTTTTAAAAAGGCTAAATTAATTAATAAATACCTTACGCGCTATTTTCAAATGCCATTTTAATCAAATAATTCAAAGTTTTTATCGAATTTTAGCATTTAATGTATTTCAAAATTTATTGGCGCCAAAACATGAGAGATGTAAGGGATACTAACCACATCGCTCTGGTCCCTAGGAGAGGGACAGGAGCGACTTAAGCATTTTGGATTGATCTTCACGTTCAAAGTCACTTCCTTTACGTCCAAACTGGGGTCTTCATTCATAACTTGGAGCCTGATCGATTCAATTTTTTGAAATGAATGCCTCCTAGACCATTTTCGCCCTGGTCCTTGACTGAAGGACAGGAGCGATTTTTGCTTTTCTCCTTGATCCTTGTCTCTTTAATTGCCAATTTACATCACAAGGCAAGCAATAATTTCATCCATTCACTCCACGCATACTCAACTTGTCCTTTGCAAGGCAAATTTGATATTCAAGTGATTTTCGCCCTGGTCCCTTGGAGAGGGACAGGAGAGAACTTTGTGTTTGAGCTCAAAATTGCCAACTTTTGTCGTTAACTCCTTGTTCATCGCCTTCCTAAGGACATTCCGGACCTTGCATGACTTCACCTTGATATGGTTTTAGAAGGAAATGGCTGATTTAATAGAAATCGCCCTGGTCCTTGACTGGAAGGACAGGAGCGATTTTCACTTCTTTGTGCTAATCCTTGATTGTATCAACTTCCAATTGCTTTGTAAACGAAGAATATCACTTTCTCTTCCATCTTGAATCCCGGACACAAGAAATAGTACTTTGCAATGCAAGCATTTTATGTCCTTTTGAAGATTTCGCTCTGGTCCCTTGGAGAGGGAAAGGAGCGCTTTGACCATTTCCCATCACATTTCGCAGTCTTTGTAACTTCACTCTTCTTCGAAGCGTTTCCAACATCATCGCCACCTTGTACCTTGGCATGGATTCATTAAAATTCGGAGGGGAAGGCTAAATAACCAAGATTTCGCCCTGGTCCTTGAGTGAAGGACAGGAGCGATTTTATACTTATGGCGCAAACCCTTAATCATATCAACATTAAATTGTCTTCCAGGCGTGAAACATTGCTCCTTATTCCCTTTTGAGTCTTGCAAACGAAACTGGCACTCTAAAATTAAGCACACTTGAGAATTTCGCTCTGGTCCCTGGGAGAGGGACAGGGGCGAATTAGCCAATTTGAGCAAGTTTTGTGGTCTTTTGCAACTTCGTTTCTCTTTGAAGCGTTCCAAACATCATCTCCATCATGCGTCTTGGCTTGGATCCGACCAAACTTGAAGTAAAAGGCTTGATATTCTATATTTCGCCCTGGTCCCTGACTGAAGGACAGGAGCGATTTTGCACTTATAAGCTCATTTGCATTTTGCCAACTTTCAAATTTATCTTCAATAGGTTGATTGGGGCGCCTTTCCTTCATCCCAAACTTGAAATTCGCTTTTCCTTGGTCCGTAACTTATCCTTTGAGAAAATCGCTCTGCTCCCTGGGAGAGGGACAGGAGCGATCTCTGAAATTCGCCTTGGTCCCTGACAAAGGGACAGGAGCGATTCTGACTTTTTGGATAGATTTTCTCCATGATGGCACTTTCAAGTTATATTCAACAGATAAAGCGTACTTTCCTTGTTCTTCTCCAATCACGAAATCATTCAAATCTTGCAAGGATAAGGCAATCTTGGATTTCAAGCTCCGGTCCTTCAATGAGGGACAGGAGCGATTTTTGTCCTTGAGGTCAAAAGTTCAACTTTTCATTGTAAACGGCTAAATCCTGGCGCTCCATCATGTTTATTTCACCTTCCATTGCGTCCTTGATGCTTCAATTTGATCAAAATGAGGTCCAAAATGGTCTAAGTAAGTCATTTCGCCCTGGTCCTTGGCTGAGGGACAGGAGCGATTTGACCTTAAACTTTAAAAAACTTGCCAATTTTGAGTCTCAAAATCTTCAAAACCTCCAATTCGTGTTCAACTGCATCTCCTGGCGACCCTACACAAGACAAATAAAACAAGTTAATAACCAAGATGCATAAAATACCAATTTCGCCCTGGTCACTGGCTGAGGGACAGGAGCGATTTTACCCCTATAGGCCAAAATATCAAGAATTTAGGCTTTCAGTCACTTCACAAGGCAAAATTAGGTTATCTCCAAGGTCAGGGGTTAATTATCAAACTTTCCAAAATTTGGTCAAAATTCACCCGGACAAGATCCCATAATTCCATCATTAACACTTAGGCAAAATTTGGACCTACTTTCAAAATTCCGACTGAACCTAGACAGACAAACCTGACACCCTGACAAACTCACCCTATTTCAAAATTGCAATCCACAGGAGGATGCTCAATAATCCCTCAAAAAGGACTGGACTTTGGCTTGAAAACATCAAAATGGAAACCCTAAGGCTTAACCCTAGTCCAGACGACTGACTCATTTACCCAAAACCCTAAAAGCAGAGAGAAGAACAAGTAGAACCGAGCAAAAAGAGGGGGTCCCCATTTTAATGGGGCGATGTGTGAAATGGTCACAACATCGTGGGACAAGAAGATACACACACAGGATGGAACAAAGGATTGGCAGTGACACCCTAGGCACAATAGTTATTTCTCCTTTGTTGTTGTCTTTGACACAACAAAGCAAGAGACTTCAGGCAAATCTGAGTGCAAGGGAGTTTAGAGTGGAGCAGTACCATTCACAAGGAAATGCAAACTGTACAGTGCTTGTGCAACCTAATCAGATGAAGGGATTGTAGGCATCTACAATATAGTAGAGGATCCAACTTATCACAGGGACCTTTGTCATTGCTGAAGTCGCGACCTTTCACATCGTTGAAGTCGCTAACCAAGGAACAGTCAAAACAGGTGCTTTAGAGGCACCCCTTATAAGGTGCATAATTGCTGATCGAATTCACCTAGTGAGGAGATATCTGTCAGCAAGGAGCCAACTTCAAGTTACATTTGTATCTGAGTGTTTGAAAATTAAGTTTACTTGTTAAAGGGCTGAGAATTGGAATATGTTTTATTTCATGTATAATGAATGTTATTTTCTAGATGTATGTTTTGAACTGAAAACACGAGGAGTATAACTTTTTGATCTTACAATCATATATGTCCCGATGCTACTACTGTTAAGAATTACATTGTTTACTGTTTAGCTTGATAATGGGCACTCATGGGTTCATCCATCCTCTTCTAAAGATAAGAATGTGGAGTTGATAAAACTAGAGGATGGATTAAGATCAGTTTTCATGGGGCGTCAAAAGATAATCCAGGGCCATCAGGGGCTGGTTGTGTGGCTCGGGATTACACAAGAAACATTATGGCTTTGGGAGCTCAAAAGCTTGAGGATGGGGTAAATAACGAAGCTGGGGCCAAAGCGTCTTTGCTTGCCATAAACCTGGCAAGCAAATTGGCGATCACAAAATTCCATTTGGAGAGGGATTCACAAATTATCATTAATGCCATAACTAATGGAGAATCACAAGTTTGGAAAATTAACGAGTATATTAAATTAATAAGGGCCAAATTATCCATGTTCAAGGATTTCAAAAATTCGCATACTTATACAAATAAGAATGCTCAAGTAGCAAAAGTACAAACTATCACCTTTCTTTTGTCGACTCAATGATGATAATCATTCATTTGTTTTGATGAAGTCTGGCAACCCTCCAATTAAACTCTGAAAATTCACTTTGACGCTTTCTTGGTGGGTCCTTTGAAAACACTCTAAAACTCTAACAACTTCTAGATGCTCTTGATGTTGAAAACTTTTTCTTCAATTGATCACCACTCAATTTTGTAGGTAGCCAATAGAATTCTGAAGAATTTGAGGAAGAGAGGGGCTCGGAGTATTCTTCTATAATTCTGAAAATCTTTCACTGTAAAATGCAAAATCAGTCTTTGAAACCTCTGAAAATCAGGGAAAGAACTTCTATTTTCTGCTAGTGAACAGCAGAAATAAATTTGCTCGTGAATTTTGAATGGATGATGACCCTTCAATTTTGCTTTCATTTGATCAGCTTGCTGCACTTTACTTCCTTTTTACCAAAGTTTTGTAAAAGATGAACTCAGTATGAATTCGGGCTTAGGCACATTTTATGCCAATTGACCATAGTTTTCCTTCTTAAAAAATGTCAAAAGCTTATTAAAAGTGTGTCTAAACAAGGCGCACTTCATTCACTCTCTCTGCAGCTTTTTTTTAAAAAGTATCTATTAAAAGTGTGACAGTATCAGGCACGCTTTTCTCTTATTGAATGCAGTTTTTAGAGAAAATGATAAAAAATTTATAAAGCCGCACCTCCCTTTATCTTTTATTTGTTGTCTTTAATAAGTGTGACTAACAAGCTTTGACCATAGCTTTTCTGAAAAACTTCACAAACACATAAAACCTGCTCCTCCCTTTATTTGCTGACTTGGCATTTTGTTTTTTTGTCCTGTTCTGATTTCTTTGTACGTCACAGCTTTTTAACTTGGCTGCAGCCCTAAAAAGGACGAATTCTTTATTAAAAAAAAGCTGCTCTATTCTATTTTAATAATATCAATTATTACTTAACAAAAGTCAATAAACTATTAATAAATACTTTTTTAATTAAAATTAATATTTTAATTAAAAATTCAATTCTTAATTATCAAAAATTTTAATTTCAAAATATCAATAAATAAATTAATAATAAAAATTAAAAATGACAGACAAATTACAAAAATGATAATTTATGACAAAAAGTTTGAAATTCTGAACCTTTACACAACAACTTGCACCTTGACTGGCAATGATTATTTCTGACTTCAACTTTGACATACAAATGACCAATATTTGATGACAAAGGAATTTCATGCAACCAATCAAGTTTTCGACAGGGCGAAACAAGTATAAATGCAAGAAAGGGGAATGCTTGCATCTGTTAATCCAATAGGTCAAGTCTGCATTCAAAAATAAGTTATAACATTATCTGATGTCCCCATCCAAATCAGAAATACAAGATTGTTACATCATACACTATCGTCAGCTCCTTCATCAAGATTGTTACACTCAAGACATCATCTTTGTGTAGATCAGTTAATCAATATTTGCAGAGTCAGTCACAGCTATATACATACAATGATGAGGAAGTATCTATGAAGACAAAATCTCTGACATTGATAAACATTATGAGATATACAAATAAAATAGGAACTAAGATGGAGAATACATCATAATGGCACCCTAATTCTACACACTATTCAGAAGTTAGTCCAAGTGTCTGGTCAATCGCCTTGCACTAAAACCGGCTCAGACCTTTGAGAAGACGTGTAAGACAGTGACATACCATACAACGGCAATAAAAGAGATCTCATTTGAAGAATGTGACTCCTTGGAAATTACAATATGGTGAGTCAACTCCTTATGTGGAAGAAAGATAGAGGTTGATATCTCCTAATACAATGGAGAAAATAGATACGCAAAGGTATTGCCGTGAATAGTAAGATAAATTGAAACTACGGTGCTTTGGGGGAAGAATTGATAAATAATACATAGGACATCGTTGATATGGGCAACAACTATAATACTACCATGTGGGATTGAGAAGGTATGGCAACGATTGGCTCAGGCAGCGGGTTGGTCAACATTAGCAAGGAGAGAACGATGATACAAAGGAACTCAGTCAGCTTCAAGTATTTAATATGTCGATTTTATAGAAGACAATAAATAATATCAATGACTGATGCAAGAACGAATAGTCAAGAATACTGACACTATATAACCACTAATCGATAATAGGAGAGAATATAAGAGTATGGACAGCGATTATGATTGTTTCCGTTGGGTTATGAAGAGACACAAGTGATAATAACAAAAGGAAGCAGTTACCATAACAAAGAGGTGTGATTTGTATGAGGAAAGAAAGCGATTATGAACAAACATGAGTCATGTCCTTTACAACATAACTTATCATTTCGATTGGAAGATATATGGAGGCATTCATTTCCATTTCAGCAATCATGGATGGTGTTTTTATATTATTTCTTATTCTAGTTTGGAAGAGTTCGTGGTGAAGCAGGCTGAAGGCCTAACATCGTGTGCATAATCCAGTCAGCGATATATAAGAGACAACACCCTTATTGCATAGTTTTAAATAACAATCAGAGACAACTTCATATCCAATCAATCTCTCATCAGCATTGGTGAAAGGGGGAATTTAAAAACATGTTATTCACTCCGCATTCATATATTGTATCAATTAGGTAGAGCAAGTGACATTGAAAGGATCAATATCTATATATACTTGTGCCCATACTATTGATTATATGATCCATAATCTAAATCTGATATTATAATCTATAATAAGTTTAAAGAAATGAAGTAATTGTCTCTTATTAGCCAATAATCCTAGAAGGGACATTACACATTATGACAGTAAGTTTCTCTTCTAGTGATGCCTAAAACTCCTCCATGCTGGGGGCACCATAGGGATCATCTGCTTTCAAGAGAGTAGTACAAAAATGGTTAGAACCTTAGTATAGGATGTGGACGAGATTATTTACCATATTACACATTTAACAAACAAGATGGTCCTAAGAAGTCTCTTGTTGTCTAGGGTGATACTATGACCAATGTTATATAGTTACTCAATGGCTTGTCAGTGATCCTCTAGGCTGTCAAAGGGATGTTTTCACTTTCACCCCATCAAGCCATGTATCAAAGTGCTCCCCAAGAGCACAACCAAGTCCATAGGAACTGTGAAATAAGGATCATTTATGTCTGTTTTATATTTGAATTTTAATAAGTTATGCATGTTGCTCAATCACTTAAACATATAAGTTCATCTTTCATAGATTTGCAAGGCTCATTCAAGGAGGACAGGAAGGTGGAAATGCACATGATTATGCTATGGAGTTAGTGGCAAATTGACCTAAGTTATATTTCTTTCAAATTGATGTTTGTAAGAGGCTGCTTTGATCCCACAAATTCAATCTTTCAAGTAGTCCAGTTGAACATGTTTGGTCTGATAGATGAAAGAGTGGTTATGCCTAGAATCAATGGAAGATGTTGCAGATTATGGCAAGAAGTACTCCTGGAAATTATAGCCAAACAGCCATGCTTCTTTACACCAAGATACCTGCTCAGGAATAAAAAGCTTAAAAATTCATAGCACCTACAAGATAGGAATAATGTCAAAAAATGTCACTATCTATTGTCATTAGAATTTTGTAAGTAAGCCAAACTTGCATCTGCTTGACATGGGTCCAAATGTAGCAAATACTGAAAAAATGATGTAAAATGCTAAAGTCCTAAGTAGAACACAACATTTTAAAACTGATACCCTCTAGTTAGGTGGGACCCATAATGAGAGTCATAAATTCGACAATCAGGGGGAGGTGATGGAATAGTGCCAACTCCCACTTTAGTCACTGGTCAGTCATTGGCGTTCATGGATATAATCATATTCCCAAAGTCATAGTGAAAATCAATTGATCTCATAAGATTATGACTAGCAATCGCACTTAAGTGTAGGAATGTGTACACCAAAGAGGTCTTAGAGGTGAATTATTGGGTACTTAAGCAAATGGTGTATTGCCTCAAGCACACCATCCCTACATCAACATCCATGCCAATTCGATGACTAACAAGTCCAAGCCTAAAGTCCACCTCGACTCTCTCTCTCTCTTTCTGCACACCATCCTTGCACCAACATCCATGCCAATTCCATGACTAACAAGTCCAAGACTAAAGTCCTTGCAAGTCACAAGGGCATTTCATTTGCCAAACTCTCTCTCTCTCTCTCTCTCTCTCTCTCTCTCTCTCTCTCTCTCTCTCTCTCTCTCTCTCTCTCTCCCCATATTGCACCATCCCTACATCAACATCCATGCCAATTGCATGACTAACAAGTCCAAGCCCAGAGTCCACCTTGCAAGTTACAAAGGCATTTCATTTGCTAGACTCTCCATTGCACCATCCCTACGTCAACATCCAATCCAATTCCATGACTAACAAGTCCAAGCCTAAAGTCCACCTTGCAATTCACTAAGGCATTTCATTTGTCGGACTCTCTCTCTCTCTATCCCCCCCCCCCCACCTATTGCACCATCCCTAGATCAACATTCATGCCAATTCCATGACTAACAAGTCTACGCATAAAGTTCACCTTGCAAGTCACAAAGACATTTCATTTGCCAGACTCTACACTACACTATCCCACATCAACATCCATGACAAGCAAGTCCAAGCCTAAAGTCCACCTTGCAAGTCACAAAGGCATTTCATTTGCCAAATGTATGTTTCATGCCATGTATTTGCCAAACAAAATTTTCTTTCATGATATTTTCATTATACAATAATTTCTTCATGATCATATTTATTTTATTATTACACGTGCAAAAAATAAAATCACATAGGTAGATCTTCATGAACAACTTGAGGGTTTTATAGCACGACAATTGATAAGATATTCAAATGGGCAATGACAATGACACCACCAATTATAATTTTGCTTCCATGCACCATGAATCTCCCCCACAGCCACTACTTCACGCCTCTATAATGCCTCCCACTCCTTTTTGCCTCAAGTGACCCTAACACAGCCTCATGACAGGAAGCTAACACCTTCATTGATGCAATTCACAAGTGCTAGCTCATTTGGTGTCACAATCATCCATCCCTTTTACATGGCCTCTTTGAAAAAACCTCTAAATCCATGTCTTCCAAATTGTTCTCATTTAACAGTGACTAAAGTCAAATAACACATGCACCGCAAAGATGCATTCAATCATCTTACATCCTTCCTATGAAATTTTGGCCATTGAACTGTTGAAGCAACTCACTTCCTCTCACCAAAAGAACAAATTAAGGAGCACTTGGATACTAAACATAATTTATCTAAAAATATTTTACCTAATATTATGTGGGAATATGTAAGAGACAGAAAAAGGTATGGGATCATTTTTTGTGGTAGGCAGGTGAGTTGATGTTACATATGCTCACCCATGTGAGAATATGGAGCATTATCATAAAATGAGGATTGGGAATGATATTGCAGATTCTAAAAAGACTAGACCAAGAAATTGCAAGTGTAGTAATTGAGTATGATTGGCTCTACATTTACATCCATAAGAGCTTGGGCTAAATTAAAACGGGTATAGCAGTTGTGATACCATCAAGAATCAATGGAGTTAATGTGAAGGGAATGCAAAAATTTGAAATGTCCTTGGGAATCTTATCTATAAAACGGGAATTTTGAATTTCAATATGACATAAGAGCTTCTACTTGAGTCTTGGGGATTTTATTTGAAGAAGAGGGTCCTCCTATCACACAAGAACAATTCTCGACTCAAATTTATTAAACACATATGTTAAAGGAGTGGCCCCCTTAGTGGGGAACAGTAACTTCATGCCAATCAAAAATCTTGGGAATGGATGAGTACACCATAAGTTTTGAAATACTTGAATGAAGAAGCACCGATTTCCTCATCACTTTCATGTAAATAGAGTGTTTATTGCTTCTTATTCACATGAATCATGATGAAAAGATAAATCTTAGTGGGAGAACCTATAGAAGTACTTCCTTCTCTTTATGCTCTATCAGATAAAAAGTAAATGCTTGTCATTTGGAGACCAGGATATTGGAGCAGTGACTCTTGTCCTCAACCATATGGTTGGAACTTTTACCACAATCCATAGAAGTTGCCATGAAAATGTTGGCTTTGACTGTTTATTTGAGATTGTTACCCTGTGCTGTCCACTAAAAATGATTGTATAAATAAGCCTTGGTAGGATTTGAGTATCAGAGTGATAGTAAATCGTACAACAATAGAATGATGGGTCTTTAATGGGTCTTATATATGTATGTGGTTGGTTGATGTAAACCATAATAATCCTACAATGAAGCTATAAAGAAGCCAAGATTGTTGTCTTTTAAATCGGGGATGTATTCCTCTTCTTCCCCCGTATGCTTGTCCATGTAACTACTTGAGGATGGCCCATTGGAAAGCAAGTAGGAGTTATTGGATTTACCATAGGCAACAAAATCTTGGGAGATAGGGGAAAGTTTCAGCCAAACCTGTCACTTCACGAGTTTAGCTTATCCCCTAAATTCTTTTACTCATTTCATTACGGCTAGTTCATTGTAGGCAAGGAATGTTACAAGCTTATAGATGGATGGTAAATGATATATTCTCTTAGTTGTTTGCCAAGCAAATATTTAATGCCCTTTATATTTATGTAGATATAATGTAGGAGCTATCACAGATGTTGGACATCTCTTCTTGGATGTTGTCTATTCAGCAACTAAAGATGAAAAGCTAGGGGAGGACTTAAAATTGTAGGTGTCGTGAAGATCTGGGCTGGTAATTTTTACACAGTCTGCTCTACTGTTACTGTGCAATGACTCTTTTTCTATGATGGATTGAGTTGTTGAGTTGCTTGAGTCTCCTTATTTTACCATGTGTTTGCCTTGTTAAAATTTTCAAAACAGTAGCCCTATGAAAGCTGTCTTGGATGTAATGTGTTGGTACTTGGCTTGTGCCTTTGACATTTTTCTTTTTTATTCATTATGACTCCATGAGCAAAATGTTTTGTGCATGGTAGATAGCTGTAAATGAGGGCTTCTATCCATCTGATATTCAAATGTTGCTTGTCTCAGTTTAGTCTATGTAGGATTGTTCTTGATCAGCGATTCCTTACTATGGATATTGTTATGCAACTATTTAATTTAAAATTTTAAAGGGGTTTGAGTGCTTGTCATTGTCTTTGCATACGAAACCATTTCATGATGAGGAAGATGTTATAGTTGAGACTTGCAACTTTGGTTATCAGATTGTACTCTGTTTTATTTGTAAACCAATAATGGCTGCTGCAGACTTGCAACACTTTGAGATAAGAGACCTAACAATGGATGTTATTAACTTCCTTCTTAGAATTTTCCAGCTCAGATTAAATGAATTTGAAGGATGGCTGCTCTCAGGACTACATTGTCCCTTTACCAAACATATGCAAGGAATAGAACTCATTTGCACTTGTTTGAGATGTGATCTATATCTTATAATGCAATGACTGGGAAGTTTCTTCTTTTTTCAGCAGCATGTATAACCTTCGGGAGTAGGTGACAGCTCATTCTTGTATCATCTGATTGAATTGCTTGTTCAAGTTTCTCTCCCCTTAAATAATTAATGTGCTTCACTCAAGAAAATTAAACGTGTTCTTTTCTTTCCTTGTTGGTGCTTGGGAAATGCCACAAACTTCTAAAGAAAGGCTATATTCAGATTTTCTCAAACCTCCTTTCAAAGCACTAATAATTTAGTATGAAAGAACAAAACTGTGAGATGTGTATCAATTATAGTTCACTCAAAAAAGTAATATAAAAGATCATAGAAGCTACTGCGTTCATCAAAATGTGAGCCACATATATTAATCAAAAAGGTACTCGGCTTTCTGACTAGATTGTGTCATATCCACTTAACAAGGATGGCTACTAGTTCTATATTAATCTGGAAGGTACATACATGAGATAGTTTTGAACTTTTTTCCTTCAATCTCCCTCAATAAATCTTTAAAAAATTGTTTTCTCAGGCATATTCTACCTTGTAAGCATGAATAGGTATCCTAAGCATGTCCACAATGCCTTGTGTAATTCTTTCTATAGGCTTCAATGACTAGAAATGGACATAGCGGATAGATTAAAAATGGACTCGATATGGGTTCATACTACAAAAGCAGAAAGTCAGTTTTTTTGCAATAAATTAAATGCAATGTATGTGTTGGATGGAAATTTGAAATTTCAGATGGAGGAGAACATAAATGATGCTGCTATCCCATGGTGTTCAAGCAACAAGGAGCCAATTTTTGGAAGCAACATCTATGATGTACTAGTTGATAGAACCTGCGCCTATGGCACCATAGCAGTTCACATCGGTGGCAACAACGTGGAATCGTCTTCCTAGCTCAGCTTTTCCATTAATTAAGGCAGGGAAGAGATGGCACTTCATGCACAGCCATCAACATACTGTTACTAGTGTCAATACTCAATCATGATTATCCCTATTTGAAAGGATATGCGATATTCAATTATTTAAGTCAATTATGGCTATGTTTGCTTCAGCTTGGCTTGCATAATCCATCATAGCTAACATAATTTAACCCTAAAACTTGCTTTTAAGATTCATATAAGTATAGCTTAGAATCATTACACAAACAACCAAAAAGTTCCATATGTAGATTCATTCATAGCATGTTCAAGCAGCTTATATAAACTTCAATGATTTTATCCCCTTATGCCCCTCCAAAGGGCGAAGGGAGGGGTTGTGGCATCTCGTATGCCAAATTGGCATGTCATAAAACAAACTTTACCTGTCTATACAGCAGACTTTTTGTTAAAAAACAATTGGCTTGGATGCTAATTCCTGAACTGATTTCTTACTCAATTACGTAAATCCGTTCGATAATGGAAACGCATTTGGGGTGATTTGGGTATGCGATTAATATGTAATTTCTTAAATTATAGCAACTATCGATAGATAATTAGAAAGCATCCACAGTATACTTCCCAAAAGGGGAAGTTTGTTTATAGGTCACTGCGAAGCTTATTGCAATTTTAGCACATGGGACCCCCTTAGGAAACCCAAAAAAGAATTTATTTATATTGTTCAAATTTTGTCACCTGAGGCTTCGGTCTCATGGTCGCACTCAAAGGTCAACTTAATCATTTCTACCTACCACCACATTAACACCTAAGTGAAGCAAACTCCAGACAGTATTAGCCATCAGCTAATATGAAATTAGCTATATACTCTGAAATAGGTTACCTTACTCACATTGACCAAACAACTGTGGGGGAAAAAAGAGCAAAATACCATTTAGTACTTTGAGATCAAGTGTATCCACATCAAAGCCACCCTCATAATACTCCTGAAAAACATGACCAGGTGCATCCACATGGGTGCCCGTGTGGGTGCCCATCTTCATTTCGGAATTGTTTGCCAGGGACCCATTTTTCATGCTATAAGCCAGCCAAAGATAGTCACCCAGACCCTCTGGGGAATCCCAAACAGGCATATCTGGTGTATATGCATGGGATATGTCCCAAACCCTTCTCTCATCTCTGGAAGGTGCAACGCCCACTTCACAAATGTCATATCCAGGATGAGCTTCAGCTTGAGCTCCGCATGATGACGCAGCCACCCCAAAATCATGTGACCCCCATAGACCAATTACGAGCAAGATACCCTGAACCCACATGATTGTTCTGAACTGTTATCCCTCAAAACACACGGGGTTTGCACCTTTCCTTATGAAATCCTCTCAACATGTATTTCTATGTTCATCAACCAGCTTTTAATAGATCAAAGTTTTGGAATAATCGTTAGAATGTCTCTTAAATGGTCCTTTGAATTTTTTAAAGATATAAAATCACCTTAGATAGTTAGCTAATTAAAAATAAGTGCAAGTTACAATAAACACAATTAATTTAGATGATAAGAGTTCGTTTGATTATTGTTTTAAAATTAATGGTGATGGATGGAGATATTTGTTGTATATATTCATAATTAATCTGAAATGAATACTTTTAATTTAACACATTCGTGAGAGTCTATATGATCTCAAAAATTATAGTAGTTCAATATCTTGTGTTATGAAGTCAATTCCAAGCAGCAAGGAATTTGAAAGAAATTGATCCATGACATGTGAGAACAATCTAATAGAGTGTGCTTTAGTTAACATGCTTGCCTTCTTTTTCTCAATAATTGAATGTATAAAGGTGGTGTCTAGAGACGTCATTAGGGATATATGTTGATTCGATAACGGAGTGAGTTCTCCTAAAACAATTCCATTAGCAAAATGGATTAATAGGGATGGGAAAATTAAAGCATTCTTTAGATGTTATTTTTATTCTCAAACCAATCGTATTCTTCCATGTGAAAATAAGTGCACATTGAATGTTTTTAAATACTAAGACATTGACAATATATTGCACAAAAATGTGTTAACTCAACTCATAACATCTAGTAGAAAGTTAGAACTTGAATTTGAATTTTTAAAATTTTGGGGTCATTCTTTTATACCTTGACATTGAACCAAGTAAATTCCAAGTGGTGTGCAAAAATGAACATCTGAGCTTAAATGGTGATTTTGAGGTATAGAGTAAATGTACAAAAGTAAGTTTGAATAGGGATAAATAAATGGTAAGAAAATGACAATTTTAATATGTAAACAAGGATAAAATGGGTATGGATAGATACTCGGCCATGACCCAAGCTTAGCACAAGAATGTGCCACTTGTTGATATGCAATTTCATTAAAAACATTCAACCAAAGTGGGTGTCCACTCTCAAAACTGTAGCCCTACAAGTCTAGAAAATGGACACAACACCTAGAACTGAGAATGTATGTTGATCCAAATATAAGGAGAAAAACTCATGATTAGCTTGTTCAAGTAGTAATCTAGTCCAATCGACAAGAGTGAGTTGATCCTCTACACTTATACATCGGCAAAACCATAGAGGATGATCCAAAAGGTCTAAACATGACAATTAAAAAGAATTGTTGACACATAATAAATCTCAAGAAAACATACACATTGCACACAAGTACTCCAAAGATTTACCACTAAGTAATTGTGTTAACATATTGTGCAACAAACCTAAAGACCTCCATCAACATGTAACAACAAATTGTATTGGTAATAAAATATGTGAATTATGTTTATTACCTTCAAATGAAAACCTTTAACGTCTCCTACTTCATATGCAAACTATAATCTAAAATACATAATTGTATAGAAGTATAAAAGTCATAGAATCTCAAAAGATTTAATGAATTTTGTTGAGCTAGTCTTGTGAAATGGTAGAACTCCATACATGTATAACTCTATAGATGTACATAAAATTTCAATTCACAAAGGATTCAGCATTGTTAGACAAGTATATCATGACTAAAAATACTCTACACTAATTAAGGGTATAGAAACAATTATTTAAATAAAAGTTTGGTCATATTACAAATGAGGACCAATGCTTTGGGTCACAAGCTTGAGAAGAATAGAAACATTAATATATATATGAAAACGAGAACTAGTAATACACTTTATCATACAAATGTAATGCACGAAATCAAGAATCTTCACACGATTAGGTCTACTTAAATAATCCAAAAAATGATGTCATGTCCCCTCCTTAACCGATATATATATATCCTAAATGAGGTAATAATTATTATTATTAATATAATAATTATCGACAAATAATTATTTGAAAACTTATTAAATGTTATTATTTAATATTTATTAAAATTTATCATTAATAATATTCTCAATATTTATTAATTAAAGTTCATATATAAAAATATATGAACACACACACACATATATATATGGATATGAGCACATGCATATATCCACATACAAAATAGAGAGGCAGCGATAAGTAATTAAAGAATCGCTAAATAAGAATTTACCGGTAGTGAATTTGCTAGCAATGAATTTACTAATAAAGTATCACTAATGAATATCGATTCGATCATTGGCAAATAAACATGATTCACTAATTGTTTACAAGTTAAAGGAGGGTGCGCTTGCTAAAAAACAAGAGACGTGACCCCTCCCAAACAATCGTTCCATCCAAGGATGGGGATATATTAAGACCCTCCCTCATTCGTCAAATAGGGGAGTAAGGAAAAAGGTATTATCTGCAACACCGATCAGAGCAGATCAGAACTGTTATTAAGTAACCAGCAATAACATCCCTGTTCTGGGTGGTATGCTTAATATATGTAGCTCGATAATGTTGTAGGCAAAATTTAATAATAATAATATAAGCATAAGTCTACAACAATATGCATAATAGTAATACTAAGGCATTCACATAATGTGGCAGACTATATCTGACACATGTCAGATTTGTCTGCCATCACAACCATCAGGTAGAATAAAGGATCAATGCTTTGGCAAATGGCATTACTAGTCATTTATATTATAGGAAATATAATTGATATATATAAATATATATAATTAATTTAAATGAATATAGTTAATAAATATTTTAATATATATATTAACAAATATTAATAATGAATATTTTTAATATATATATTAATGAATATTAATGATGAATATTTTAATGCATATATTAATGAATATTGATAATCAATATTTTAATACATATGTTGATGAATATAAGTAATGAACATTTTTAATACATACTTTAATGAATGGTTATTAGATGTTAATGAATACATATCAATGAATAGTTAGGAATATACGTTAATAAATAAATGTGAATTTTGGGCTAATGGATATTTTCTGAATATATGTTAGGGAATACATGTTAAATTAGGAATATGTAAATATGGATTATGGAATGAAAAATAGTAATAAAATGCAAAAATGTATTATAAATGTGATTACATGTTGGAGGCTATAGGGAGGAAACTCCCTTAGTCTAAGGGAGGGATTATGATAATCCTTAGGGCAGTATATATATTGAATATCTATATGCATGTATATGGTTTGGTTGACTAAGTTCATCCAAGAAGAGACGAATCTGGTCGGTCCCCTCTGAGGACTTGGATGATGGGATACATCATCCAAGGCAAGGAATTGACATATGGTCTTCCTTGGATGGCTTGGGTGTAAGAAAAATTAACCTTAGATTTCCTGGATGGCTTGGGTGTAAGAGGTTACATCCAATACAAGAATCGAATTAACCTTCGATTTCCTGGATGGCTTGGGTGTAAGAGGTTACTTCCAAGACAGGAATCGAATTAACCTTCGATTTCCAGGATGGCTTGGGTGTAAGAGGTTACATCCAAGATAGGAATCGAATTAACCTTTGATTTCCTGGATGGCTTGGGTGTAAGAGGTTACATCCAAGACAGGAATCAAATTCACCTTCGATTTCCTGGATGGCTTGGAACCGAGATGGGTTCCAATAAGGTGTTACAACCCTCCTTTATCACTCTTTGGATTTGATACAATTTTATTTTATAATTTTTGGTTAAACTATTTAAAATGATTGAATAAATGTTATAAAAGAATAAAATAGACACACACACACATGGAAAATATACATTATTTTTATTTATTTAATTTTCACATCCAATTATGGCACATGTTGTAGGAAGAATAAGAAGCCTCTAGAGGATTCTCCACCACCTTGCATGTAACTCCTCCACTAAGTCTAATCAATTTGCATGAAGTCCAAAATTGGGAAAGAATCTCCTTTTTTAATTAAATTTTCTAGATAGTGGAATGAGGGAATTTTTCTTATAAAATTATATGCAAGTTTCAAAGAGGGGAGTTGATTATGTTTTGAAGAAAATTTTCCAAGTTTTAGAAATAGATCTTTTTGGTAGTCTCATTTTGGTTACAGGAATTTTAAGTTGTTGTTTAGGATTTCTCTCAAGTTGCAAGGAAGGATCATAAGGGTAGCTAGTGGATTCAACATCAAGCTCGATAAACCAGGTTCTCTCCTCGTTGTTTATCTTTACATTTACTTATGAGGAATTTGTATTATCAATAGTTATAGATCTTCCTTTATATAAAGAAACTCTTTTATTTGATTTTAAATCTTTTATTTGAGGATAAATAGTAATGATGATGCTTTCATATAGTGCATGTAAATTATAGTTATTTAAATTATTTTATTTCCCTCAAGAAAATATGCACATGATCTTGCTTTTGTTTTTCTTCCAAAAAATTTAGCAAAAGAAAATCATATTCCTTTATTTGTTTAAAATCTCTTTTTCTGAAATCAAAATTTTTCCTGTGTGATTTGAATCTTTATTCCTCCCTCTAATTCTTTTCTCTGGTTCTTCGAATGGAAATTTGAATCTCATTCTTTAATCCCTCTGTGATTATCTTTAAAATCTCGCTGTGATTATCTTTAAAATTTCTTTGTGATTATCTTTAAAACCTCTTTGTCATTATCTTTAAAATCTCGTTGTGATTATCTTTAAAATTTCTCAGTGATTATTTTTAAAATCTCTTTGTGATTATTTTAATCTCTCTGTGAATATTAATTAAAATAAAATCTCTCTATGAAATGAGCTAAACAAAATCTCTGTGAAATGAGTTGAATAAAATCTCTGTGAAATGAGTTGAATAAAATCTCTATGAAATGAGTTGAATAAAATTTATGTGAAATGAGTTGAATAAAATCTCTGTGAAATGAGTTGAATAAAATCTCTCTGTGAATATTGGTTGAAACTTTGTGAATATCAGTTGAATAAAATCCCCCTGTGAATACTGGAAACGAATTCTGGAAATAAACAATTCCCCTGTGAAATCTAGAATAAACCTCCTGCCTGTGAATGTTGGAATAAGCTCTCTCCCTCTCTCTGTAAATGTTAACCTCCTGTTTACTGTAAAAATCAAATCTAAAACAATTGTTTAAATTCTGTTTTATTCATGTTCTTATTTTCATAAATGAAAACCCTCTTTATTTATATATAAGGATGTCATTAAATAATTGAAAATGTAAACTATATATATATATAGCTTGTGTCAAATATTAAAATTTATTAATGTTGCATTATATTAAAATTATTCCAAACGTTAAAATATATTAATGTTGCATGTAATAGTAATGGCGGTTTTTGAAAAATGTTCGAAGGGGTTCGGAGGCGTACAGGAGCAGCGGTCATTGTAACCGTCGGAGGGGACAGTGGTACCCCCCACTACCCCTACGGTCACTATCACAACAGTGGTCGCAGGGGAGTGGAGGGGACCACGATGTCCCCTCAACCCTGCGGGCCTGCGCATGCAAGACCGCAGGGGTGATGGGACCCGCAGTCCCCACTCCCCCCTATTGCTATTAAACCAAACAAACTCGTTTTTTTATTTATTATACTTCGAAATTGCAAATTGGAATTTTTAATAATTGTTTTAATTAAATTTTAAGTTAATTTTTTTTATAATCATTTTTAATTAAATTTTAAGTTAATTTTTTAATAATTATTTTAGTTAAATTTTAAGTTAATTATCAATGATTGTTTTAGTTACATTTTTTGTTAATTGCTAACAATTGTTTAGTTAAATTTTAAGTTAATAAATTTGCAAAGGATTGAAATAAAAAATTATTGTCTCAATCCCTTTAGGGATTTATTGGACTACTTGATCAGTGATTTTGGCTCACTTAAAAACAAATAAATCTTATTATTACGATTTGATCCAAAATGTCCAAAAGTATAAACTAATCACTCATTTGGAACTAGTAACTCTATAATTTAAATATTCTCACGATCGAAGTAAACATTACTTACTCTCGTATGTAAATGTCACTATTTTTACATCATGCACATTACTTATATGTTAAATTGCATTCATTGATGAGCAAGTTACCTTCCCATTTTCTTCATACAAGTTACATGTTTTAATATATGAGTTCATAATTGCCTTTATCATACCATTATATATTAATTAGTTGAGTTGTAGAAGAATGCTATTTCTTTTTATCAAATGGTACTTGGTTGCCATCAAAGTAGTTATTCAAATAATTAACTTTGAAAGGTCTAATTATGTACATTCATTTCGTGATTATTTTCAAGCATGATGTTTTCATAGCTCTTAGTTAGAAAACTAAATAAAGGAAGATGGAAACCAAAACCTAGTAGCGTTCGGTATATACGGTGCCTCTGGGTCACGCTTACGGGTAATGTCGTCATGTTGAACTACTGCACTTAACGCCTAATAAAGCTACATCAACGACGTTTGTGGCATGGTCCCTATAAATCGTCGAGGAGTAATAAGGGACACTTGGAAGTTAAAATCCAAGGGGCAAGTAATCCCCCTTGGATCGACAATCTAATAAGATAATTTTCAAATGATTTTACATCCGTTGAGTTAAACTATAGTAAACCCCCTTTAGGGTTGGTTAAGTAAAAATGTTTTTATGATATTGTTGTCGATTGGCAATGGGTCAAGGGTGACGCTTATGATAAGAATTAGGATCTAGTTGTTTTAGGCCACAAGCAATAGGCCATCTTGAGCCTTTGCTTAAGCGCTACCATCGTGGGTAGCAACCGCAGAGAAACTGTCTGGGACATTGACCCTAGAAAGGGTTGCGTACCCACTAATCAATTTACATCATACCATAGAATAGAAAATAGAACTACATACTTTACGCCTTGATCTCGTGCCGAAGCGGGTATGTAGGCAGTCTTGGATGGAGTTGTCCCTCATACTCAGGCGTTTGTGGGTGGGGTCTAGGCTTGGTATAGAAGGATTGAATAGAATCCTAATTTGAAAGATAATTAAAATGGAAAAAAAAAAAGTAATTCAATGCATACTCGGAAGGAATCTCATATGGATTCGCTTGACTTCTTGAGGCTTTAAGACAAATTCCAAGGTGGAATTCAAGCTTGTATTATGTTATTTAATTACTCCTAAGGACGGCGACCTCAGTGCACTTCTGTCAGAAGAGTGTAGTACTTAGTGAGTGGCTCAGGACCTGAATGGTCCCGATGAGTCTAAGTCTCTGGCCAGAGCACCTCCTATCCCGATTGGATAGATGCCTACCCCGCATGGGTAGATGCCTATCCCGATTGGATAGATGCCTACCCCGTATGGGTAGATGCCTATCCTGTATTGGATAGATGAAATCTTATGTCCCGTATGGACAAATGCCTAACCCATATGGTTAGATGCTCATCCCGGATGGATGAATGCCTAATCCAAATGGATGGATGCCCAGAGTATGCGATTGAATCAAACACAATGGTTAAATTAAAAATTTAAAAAAAAAAGAATGGTCAATTTTGTTGAGTTAATTATGGTGGGTTATTACAGAAGGTGAGCTTCACAGCTGCCTAAGGACATATCTCTGTATGGCATTCGTATCCTTTTTAAGATAAGAATTGTGATTAGTGTTAATTAAGTATTTTAAGGTTAAATTGCAAGTTAGATTAGTTATATATGTATATTTGTTGTATTTCTAGCAATCTGTTTTGCAGGACAGTGATCCCTAACTAGTAGTGACATTACAGTGGTATCAAAGCATAATCCTGCCATCCTGTGGGACAAAACTACAAGATTGCTCTTTAATATGTGTGTACTTTCCAGATGAATATTTCATTCCTTACAAGTATATGCTTCCTACCTTGCGAATATTTGTGAATACTAAATTCATTCTTCATGTATGTTCCTTACCTAGCTCATGCCATGCGTATATTCATACAGGTTTTCATATGCTTCATATTCTAGGTACTTATGTACATGCTTCTTGCTTTAAAGGCTAGTGGTGTGAATGCTTATGAATGTGCTTAATGCCTTGCCCATATTTATGTGCTTTACATGTGTACTTCATACTACATGTGTATTCATTTGAAAGTTTCTTGCCCTAAGTAAACAATTGACAATGTAATTCGAATAATATTGTAGTGATGGGATTCTTTGCCTTTCTCTAATACTTGCAAAGATAGGGAGTGTGTGGGGGAAAGGCCGAGTAAATCGGTCACATGGCAAAAATGTCCCAATATGGGTAGCAAACCTTGAGGGAGCCATATGTAGACCGTGTCATGCACCCTTGGCACAATAAATCCTCCATCTTGTAAAGATTAGCGGAATAGGGAAGACAAGTCTCATGTGTCTATGGGAAGTAAATCATTGTGGTTCTACTTTTGGTTGATCTAGAATAGTTCCAAAGATATGAATTGACTAGTAAATGTGGATCAATCCAATGTGCTTTAGACTACATGCTTACTCCAATTATACCCTTCATATGTGCACTTGTGTTTGCCTCACACTTGTTTACTCCATGAGGACATTCCTCATGTATGTTTAATGTCTGCTTGGTGTAATAGAGTGTATTGTTTCATGCTTTACATGGTTGATGTATTCATTGCCTTATGCTTGACACGTGGACTTCATGCCTTACATCCATGATTCATGACTTGCAACTATCCAATGAGCGTTGTTTCATATGCTTTAAAAATATTTGTATGCCTTGAATGAATGCTCATATATTTGTATGTATGCTTCATGTCCTATGTGATTTATGCGTATTCATATTAGTGTTTCATACCTTATGTGTATGCATAAGTATGATTATAACATAAGTATTTTCATTTGTATGACTCAGACCATGAGTATATTCACGCACATTCTCTATGCCCTATGTGATACTTTATGTACTACATGCGTTTCACATGTATGTTGCATGCCTTAATGGCATTCACTAATATTACACATATGCTTCACACTTTGTGTATATTCATGTGTATACTTTATGCTTTACGTAGATGCCTCTTACCTTGTATACTCTGGATTCACGCCTTATGTGTATATATAGGTATGACTCATGTCTTATGTATTCACGTGTATTACATGTATTTAGGGTTTCATGCCTCTTGACCTTACATGTATTGTGTGTATAATTCATGTATATGAGGAGATGACTCAGTTTGAGAAAAAAAAATGTCAATTGCATTAAAATTTATCATTAATAATATTCTCAATATTTATTAATTAAAGTTCATATATAAAAATATATAAACACATATATATGGATATGAGCACATGCATATATCCACATACAAAATAGAGAGGCAACGATAAGTAATTAAAGAATCGCTAAATAAGAATTTACCGGTAGTGAATTTGCTAGAAATGAATTTACTAATAAAGTATCACTAATGAATACCAATTGGATCATTGGCAAATAAACACGATTCACTAATTGTTTACAAGTTAAAGGAGGGTGTGCTTGCTAAAAGATAGGAGATGTGGTGTAGGAGCACCCTTTCAAGCTCTCCCTCCTTCTTGTTTTGTTGGTGTTATGCTTCTTATGAAGCCATTGTACATAAAATAATGAGCCATGTGCTCATAGGTCCTAGTTAGGGTCCTAGTGGAGATCTTAGGGGTCATAAGTCAAGATTGTGGTTTTCTTGAAAATGGAGGGTATGTGTGTCTTTGTGGTGTTTAGGGGTCCTTTATAACATGGTGGTGTCCTTAGGTTGGCCAATGTGGGCTTAGGATTCATAAAAAGCAACATTGAGAAAGTTGCTCAAAAGTTGCAAAAGTTGCATGACAACTTTTAAAAGTTGTCAAGCAACTTTTCCACCAAGAGGTCAAAATCCTTAGTTTGGCATGGACAACCCTAATATGGGCACACAGACTAAGGTCAATGTGGTATAAGTATTTGCAAACTCTGAATGAATGGGTTGGATGTCAGAGATTGTACGGCCCAAGCAAGAAGAGCTTGACTGTGACTGTTTGTTGGTTACCAGTCAGATTGAATGAAGTTACCGAGCAAGTAAATGGATTGAACTGCGTGCAAAACTATGTGAAATGTCTTCTATGGTGTAAATAATTTCATTGTGAGTGATTAGTTTAGGTTTTTGTTTACCGGTTGAGTGTATTTGTAAATAGTTTGTAAATTGCAGTCTCACTGTCCAGTTTTGGATTGGTTGTGCAAATGAAGTCATAACTCCATTCCCCATTGTGGAATCACCATGAAGCCATGGGGAATGGAAGTGAAGACCTTGTACTATAGTCCCATGCAAGCAGGGCCCTTAAAAATGCAGGAAGGCCAAGCAAAGACCCACTCCTAGGCGAGACTGGACAATGCCCGATTAGGAGAGGTCAAATTGCAGAGGTCTTGGAGAGCAAGGTTGGTCAGAGGAGAGTGCACCCTTTAGAGGAGGTGCAGAGGAGTGTGTGAAGAAACACTAGTGTGAAGGAGGAGCCTCCACCAATCCAAACATGGTGGCTAAAACATAAAACCTTCAATGTGACCCAAGCAGACCCCAAAAACCCTCACAAAAACCCTTGAAAACCTTAAAATCCACCAAGGACAGTGTACGGACACTTGGAGGCCTAAAACCTAGAAAATCCTTGAGTCCTTGCCAAATGAATGGCAGTCCATTTTGGGAGTTAGGGTTGTTTGTGCATCATTTGTGAGAGGGAGCCCTAAAAGACCGGGTAGGAGGCCTAATTGGTCCTAATCCTTGTAGCCCTATTTGAAGGCAAAAACACAAAATGGTGAAATCGGTAAGGGGTTGAAGGCTTGAAACCTCTTGGGGGCACATGAATGGGTGGGAAGACCATGAAATAGACTTGTTATAACCTTGCTAAGACCTTGGAAGGTGTGGAACAAGCCTAGCCCTTATTAGCCATAGTAAGGGGTTTTGAGTCTCATGAGTAGGTGAGACCTTAGGAGAAACATAGCAACTCATTGGTGGTGGATTGGGCAAGGTCAGGGGATTCCTCAAGCAAAGGAATTCCTAGAGACCCTAGGGTGTGAGGAGAACACCAGGTGATCCAAGGAAAGGATCCAAGAATATAGACTAGGCCAGTCTATCCCAAGCACCAACCCATCAAGACGTGACCCCTCCCAAACAACTATTCCATCCAAGGATGGGGATATATTAAGACCCACCCTCATTTGTCAAATAGGGAAGTAAGGAAAATGGTATTATCTGCAGCACCGATGAGAGTAGATCAGAACTATTATTAAGTAACCAGTAGTAACGTCCCTATTCTGGGTGGTATGCTTAATATATGTAGCCCGATAATGTTGTAGGCAGAATTTAATAATAATAATATTAGCATAAGTCTACAACAATATGCATAATAGTAATACTAAGGCATTCACATAATGTGGCAGACCAGATCTGACACATGTCAGATTTGTCTGCCATCACAACCATCAGGTAGAATAAAGGATCAATGCTTTGGCAAATGGGAGTACTAGTCATTTATATTATAGGAAATATAATTGATTTATATATATACAATAATTAATTTAAATGAATATAGTTAATAAATATTTTAATATATATATTAATGAATATTAATAATGAAAATTTTTAATAAATATATTAATGAATATTAATGATGAATATTTTAATGCATATATTAATGAATATTGATAATCAATATTTTAATACATATGTTGATGAATATAAGTAATGAACATTTTTAATACATATGTTAATGAATGGTTATTAGATGTTAATGAATACATATCAATGAATAGTTAGGAATATACGTTAATAAATAAATGTGAATTTTGGGCTAATGGATATTTTCTGAATATATGTTAGGGAATACATGTTAAATTAGGAATATGTAAATATGGATTATGGAATGAAAAATAGTAATAAAATGCAAAAATGTATTATAAATGTGATTACATGTTGGAGGCTATAGGGAGGAAACTCTCTTAGTCTAAGGGAGGGATTATGATAATCCCTAGGGCAGTATATATACTAAATATCTATATGCATATATATGGCTTGGTTGACTAAGTTCATCCAAGAAGAGACGGATCTGGTCGGTCCCCTCTGAGGACTTGGATGATGGGATACATCATCCAAGGCAAGGAATTGACATATGGTCTTCCTTGGATGGCTTGGGTGTAAGAAATTACACCCAAGACGGGAATCGAATTAACCTTAGATTTCTTGGATGGCTTGGGTGTAAGAGGTTACATCCAATACAGGAATCAAATTAACCTTCGATTTCCTAGATGGCTTGGGTGTAAGAGGTTACATCCAAGATAGGAATCAAAGTAACCTTCGATTTCCTGGATGGCTTGGGTGTAAGAGGTTACATCCAAGACAGGAATCGAATTAACCTTCGATTTCCTGGATGGCTTGGGTGTAAGAGGTTACATCCAAGATAGGAATCAAATTAACCTTTGATTTCCTGGATGGCTTGGGTGTAAGAAATTACATCCAAGACAGGAATCGAATTCACCTTCGATTTCCAGGATGGCTTGGAACCAAGATGTGTTCCAAGAAGGCGAGCTTCACAGCTGCCTAAGGACATATCTTCGTATGGCATTCGTATCCTTTTTTAGATAAGAATTGTGATTAGTGTTAATTAAGTATTTTAAGGTTAAATTACAAGTTAGATTAGCTATATATGTATATTTGTTGTATTTCTAACAATCTGTTTTGCAGGACAGTGATCCCTAACTAGTAGGGACATTACAAATGATCAAAAGGTATTCCACATGTCATTGTGAAAATATTTCTCTTAAATGCTTTGAAATTTTTTGTTAAAAACTAGGATCTTAGATCACTAATAATTATAAATAAATATAAAATAAATAAAATGAGAACTTTTAGAAACACATGCTAAACATATTACACGATATATATGCAGGGAAAACCCTTTCAAATAAAAAACCTCATCAAGCATCATTCCATTATAAAACACTCATATAATGGTCTATTGAAGCATAAACCAAACATAGTAAAATGTTTCTCCTTACTTGCATAGTAATAGAATTCACTATTCATCTCCAAATCCCTATACTCTAAATGAGAGAAAACCCCCTTAAATATAGAAGAAAGGATGAGAAAATTTCCAATGGGGCATAAGTCACAAATCCAAAAACACCATTTATAAATCAAATAAATAATATAAAGATAAATTTTATGATGAAAAACTTTCCCTTGAGTGAAGTACCCATGATCTTCAACGTTCTTTCATCTTTTGTTAAAAATAAGAGTCTTTAGTAAAAGTTAAATAGCTTTGGTTACCATTTAATAAAGGGAAGCTCTTTCATTAATCTTTCAAGTCACATTGATTCTCGTAGAACTAATTTTGTATTCAATCTTTTGATCGAGAAGACATAAAAGATGTTGCTTCAAGTATTACCCTATTCATAGGATCAATCTTGCATCATTTATTTTGAAGACATAGTTCGAAGCAAATTTCTTGCAAAAAGGATAACCAACATAGTCAAAAAAATTTATTCTTGGTGCAAAACTAATGAAAAAACCATAATTAGTGATTAGCAATACTTTAAATGTACATTTATTATTTTTCATTGATTGTGTAGTATTTTTCAAATTTAATACCTATTGTATGAGTAACATTTAATCTAAATATGGTAAAGGTAAATCAAATTTATTACAAAGTAAGATTGGTCTTTTTATAGGATAGATATATGGTTTTAATAAATACCAACTGTAATAACAACTATTTTGATCATATTATTTCTTATAGCACAATGCATACTTTGTTGTCTAATACATGTAATTGATCCTTAAATATAGTCACTTTGAATGACAAAATAGATGGACTTGTTATCTCTAATAGGTTATCTCTAATAGTTAATTCAATAAAAAGTAAGTTAACTATGTATAATTGTAAGGTTCTCTCTCCCTAAACTATATCACAAAAATAAATAAATGCTTAATTTTGTATTAATATAAAATAAAATACAATAATTCAATATTTACATAAAATGTCAAATACATCTCAAATGAAGTAGTTCTTAATCTAGGTATTAGCACATGAGAACGAGATAAATAAGAGTGCAAGTTAAGCTCTTATGTCATGAATAAACTCATGACAAATAATAATGTACAAGTACAAGTGATATACAAGATATAATATATGAATAAAATAATTGGGTGTCTGAATGTTATCGAACCCAACAATCATCTACAAGTCTTGGAGATGAGAACATGGCCGAGGAAGTTTTTTGCCCAACCACAAAACTTACATTTCCCCCAAATCCTTCATAACATGAATAATATGCGACCCTGGATGAAATGCCTAGCTACCTAGAAACAATAGGTAGGAGGGAACTCCAATGCAACTTTACAAGTCTACGTGCATTTCTAATATGAACATGCAATGCCCTACTATCAGGATATGGAAAACAAACACATCAATGTAATTTTGCTAGTATACATTCATCTATTTCAACGAAATCTTGGTTTTAGCAAAAGCACTTTAAAATATCTGGGT